>NC_057797.1:143092971-143111422 GCF_018294505.1 Triticum aestivum
CTCCACCGATGTACTTCTTCCTCCTATATATACCTACGTACCCCCAAATGATCAGATACGGAGCCAAAACCTTAATTCCACCGCCGTAACTTTCTGTATCCACGAGATCCCAACGCATCTATAATTTTTGATTGTTCCATGCTATTATATTATCTGTTTTTGGATGTTTATGGGCTTTATTATGCACTTTTATATTATTTTTGGGACTAACCTATTAACCTAGAGCCCAATGCCAGTTTCTGTTTTTTCCTTGTTTTAGAGTATCACAGAAAAGGAAAATCAAACGGAGTCCAATTGACCTGAAACTTCACGGAACTTATTTTTGGAAGGAAAGCAACCTGGGAGACTTGGAGTGCACGTCAGGAAAGCAACGAGGGAGGCACGAGGCACGGGGGCGCGCCCACCCCCCCTGGGCTTGCCCTCCACCCTCGTGGGCCCCTCGTGGCTCCCCTGACATATTTCTTCCGCCTATATATATATATATATCCATATACCCTAAAACGATCGGGGAACAGAATAGATTGGGAGTTCCGCCGCCAAAAGCCTCAGTAGCCACCGAAAGCCAATCTAGACCCGTTCCGGCACCCTGCCGGAGGGGGAATCCCTCTCCGGTGGCCATGTTCATCATCCCGGTGCTCTCCATGACGAGGAGGGAGTAGTACACCTTCGGGGCTGAGGGTATGTACCAGTAGCTATGTGTTTGATCTCTCTCTCTCTCTCTCGTGTTCTTGATTTGGCACGATCTTGATGTATCGTGAGCTTTGCTATTATAGTTGGATCTTAGGATGTTTTCTCCCCCCCCATCTACTCTCTTGTAATGGATTGAGTTTTCCCTTTGAAGTTACCTTATCAGGTTGAGTCTTTAAAGATTTGAGAACACTTGATGTATGTCTTGCCGTGCGTATCTGTGGTGACAATGGGATATCACGTGATTCACTTGATATATGTTTTGGTGATCAACTTGCGGGTTCCGCCCATGAACCTATGCATAGGGGTTGGCACACGTTTTTGTCATGATTCTCCGGTAGAAACTTTGGGGCACTCTTTGAGGCTCTATGTGTTGGTTGAATTGATGAATCTGAGATTGTGTGATGCATATCGTATTATCATACCCACGGATACTTGAGGTGACATTGGAGTATCTAGGTGACATTAGGGTTTTGGTTGATTTGTGTCTTAAGGTGTTATTCTAGTATGAACTCTAGGGCTGTTTGTGACACTTATAGGAATGGCCCAACGGATTGATTGGAAAGAATAACTTTGAGGTGGTTTCGTACCCTACCATAATCTCTTTGTTTGTTCTCTGCTATTAGTGACTTTGGAATGACTCTTTGTTGCATGTTGAGGGATAGTTATATGATCCAATTATGTTATTATTGTTGAGGGAACTTGCACTAGTGAAAGTATGAACCCTAGGCCTTGTTTCAACACATTGCAATACCGTTTACGCTCACTTTTATCATTAGTTACCTTGCTGTTTTTATATTTTTAGATTACAAAAACCTTTATCTACCATCCATATACCACTTGTATCACCATCTCTTCGCCGAACTAGTGCACCTATACAATTTACCATTGTATTGGGTGTGTTGGGGACACAAGAGACTCTTTGTTATTTGGTTGCAGGGTTGCTTGAGAGAGACCATCTTCATCCTACGCCTCCTACGGATTGATAAACCTTAGGTCATCCACTTGAGGGAAATTTGCTACTGTCCTACAAACCTCTGCACTTGGAGGCCCAACAACGTCTACAAGAAGAAGGTTGTGTAGTAGACATCAGTACAATTACCGCATCAAGTTCTACATTCCTCCCACTCACTTCTTTCGAGAGAAACTCCTTCTCTAGAAAGGATCCATTCTAAGCAACTAATATCTTGCTTTTAGATCTGTGATAGAAGGTGTACCCAACCGTCTCTTTTGGGTATCCTATGAAGACACATTTCTCCGATTTGGATTCGAGCTTATTAGGTTGAAGCTTTTTCACATAAGCATCGCAGCCCCAAGCTTTAAGAAACGACAGCTTAGGTTTCTTGCTAAACTATAGTTCATATGGTGTCGTCTCAACGGATTTAGATGGTGCCCTATTTAACGTGAATGTAGTTGTCTCTAATGCATAATCCAAAAATGATAGTGATAAATCGGTAATAGACATCATAGATCGCACCATATCTAATAAAGTACGGTTATGACGTTTGGACACACCATTACATTGTGGTGTTCCAGGTGGCGTGAGTTGCGAAACTATTCCACATTGTTTCAAATGAAGACCAAACTCGTAACTCAGATATTTGTTTCCGTGATCAGATCATAGAAACTTTATTTTCTTGTTACGATGATTTTCCACTTCACTCTGGAATTCTTTGAACTTTTCAAATGTTTCAGACTTTTGTTTCATCAAGTAGATATACCCATATCTGCTCAAATCATCTGTGAAGGTCAGAAAATAATGATACCCGCCGCGAGCCTCAACACTCATTGGACCGCACACATCAGTATGTATTATTTCCAACAAGTCTATTGCTCGCTCAATTGTTCCAAAGAACGGAGTCTTAGTCATCTTGCCCATGAGGCATGGTTCGCAAGCATCAAGTGATTCATAATCAAGTGATTCCAAAAGTCCATCAGCATGGAGTTTCTTCATGCGCTTTACACCAATATGACCTAAACAGCAGTGCCACATATAAGTTGCATTATCATTATTAACTTTGCATCTTTTGGCTTCAATATTATGAATACTAGAGGATGCCCCGCGTGTTGCTGCGGAACCATTGTGATGACTATGTTGTCCTATAAAAAATCAGAAGAAGAAAATAAGATAGTGCATAAACTCAGTGTATCATATACTGTAGCAAGTCTTCACAAAAAGATTAGATGATGCCGAGCATATCATCAAATATTTAGGCACTATCTATCAGACCTGTGTATGAACCACTGAATGTTGCTCTCTATAAATCTAAAGGTTAGACTTTTGAATGGAAAAAAGTGAACTATCGAAAGCTAGTAAAGGACTAAATATGTGAAGGAGAACAAAATCGACAGTCATAGAGTATGTCCAGCAACGCCAAGCCACGAATTTCAATTGCCTGTAACAACTAATGACACATAAAACCAATATACACAACTCTCGCAAATGATATGTGTATCCATCGCTGGAGTGAATTTCCATTGATCTCACATAATAGCTAAGCTCCACCATAATTTAGAGTCGGAGAAATAGGGTGCATTTACTCAGTAAACAGTTCAAAGACTTGCATGGATGCAGGCATGCTTACATGTGCTAGAGGCAGTAAATTGCTGCTCTGAATCAGGTGAGCGAGCGTGGTGACAGGGTGTGTCTCGTGTGGAATGATTGATATACCACAAAATAATTGTGCAATAAGTAGATGGGGTTGTAACCACCTCACTGGTAATTTGTGTGTGCATAATTCTGGCACCTCTACCCTGTGCAGAATAGAAGAAAAAGGAAAAAAGTAGTTGAATCACATATACGCCAAACTAAGTTCATCCAAGCATTTCTTTAAACTTAAGCGGTGATCATGATTTGCATATGCAAAAAGGATAGTAAGTTGTAATCCTGAGTATTAGATGAACGATATGCCATTTTTGTCCTATACGTACTGAAACAAATATAAGGCCCAAGTCATGTGTTAATCCAATTCAAAGAATCTGATGAAAAAATAGATAAAACATTTGATTAGATGAAGTAGGGAAGGCCAAAGAAGGATCTGAACTCACCACGCATTACCTCTGCAAATAGTAATACTTGATTTACATGACCATAAATTGATACAGTATATAAAATACGATAAAGCGGCCTTCACCTGCTTGTAGCTTCTGCCATTGCAGGGGGATAAGAAACACGGGCATGCCATCCAGCTTCCTGACCTGCTCATCGAAGTCGATGTTCTTCCAGCGCTCATCATGGTATAGGAACAACTCGTACCTGTCAGAGGAGACCTTGTTGGGATCAGGGATGGGGGACATAGGTCGGGTACATGTAGGTCATGTGGAACCCATTGGGAGCCGGCCGCACCAGCTTGTTGAGGGCCGCGAGCATGGTCCAAGCGGAGCAGAAGAGCACGGCCCCTAGCCCGTAGTTGCCGCCGAATCTATCCATGGGGCACAGCTGGGGATCAATCAAATCTGAAAGCAACCAATCCCCACCACGAACTTGGAATGGAGCCCCAGAGAACGGAATGCCAATATTTGAGCAGATACGGGGAAGGAGGAGGCAAAGGTGGGGAGATGAGGATGAGACAGTGTGTATATTACCCACTATATGATCAGTTTAAGAAGACGAAGAGGAACCGATGTGCACTGCAGAGATTTAATCACTCGAATTTTTAACTCTGGCCATCGGTTAATGAAATATGGAGGGGAAACGAACATAGGATTTATTACGTGGGTGGAACCGGGCATACCATTGATTTTTCTCTATATATATATGTAGTGCCATTGAGGCAAAGTTGATTGCCACATCAGCTTGTGCTTCTAATCGGTCCCTCATTTAAGTCAGTAGTGGAACAATGACATGGCCGACCTGCTGATGTGGATAGGCTGCATGTCAAGAGAAATAACATAGTGGGGATGAACTATTTAGGTATTATAGATGTGTATCACTACGATCGAGATTCAATAAACCATTTATATTGAGTGTATGACCATAGAAGGTTTTATTCATGTAAATAGAACAACAATTATTCTTTGACTTAAATGAATAACCGTATTGCAATAAACATGATCCAATCATATTTATGCTCAACACAAACACCAAATAACATTTATTTTAGGTTCAATACTAATCCCGAAGGTAAAGGGAGTGTGCGATGGTGATCTTATCAACCTTGGAATCACTTCCAAATCACATCATCACCTCGCCCTTAACTAGTCTCTGTTTATTTCGCAACTCCCGTTTCGAGTTACTACTCTTAGCAACTGAACCAGTATCAAATACTGAGGGGTTGCTATAAACACTAGTAAAGTACACATCAATAACATGTATATCAAATATACCTTTGTTCACTTTGCCATCCTTCTTATCCGCTAAGTATCTAGAGCAGTTCCACTTCCAGTGACCATTTCCTTTGCAGTAGAAGCACTCAGTTTCAGGCTTGGGTCTAGCTTTGGGCTTCTTCATGGGAGTGGCAACTTGCATGCCATCCTTATTGAAGTTCCCTTTCTTTCCCTTGCCCTTTTACTTGAAACTAGTGGTCTTGTCAACCATCAACACTTGATGCTTTTCTTGATTTCTACCGTCGCTGATTTCAGCATCGCAAAGAGCTCGAGAATCGTTTTCGTCATCCCTTACATATTATAGTTCATCAAAAAGTTCTAGTAACTTGGCGATAGTGACTAGAGAACTCTGTCAATCACTATCTTATCTGGAAGATTAACTCCCACTTGATTCAAGAGATTGTAGTGCTTAGACATTCTGAGCACATGCTCACTGGTTGAGCTATTCTCCTCCATCTTGTAGGCAAAGTATTTGTCAGAGGTCTCATACCTCTCGACTCGGGCATGATTCTGAAATACCAATTTCAGCTCTTGGAACATCTCATATGCTCCGTGATATTTCAATCATTTTTGAAGTCCTGATTCTAAGCCGTAAAGCATGGTGCACTAAACTATCAAGTAGTCATCATACCGAGCTTGTCAAACGTTCATAACATCTGCTTCTGCTCCTGCAATAGGTCCATCACCTAGCGGTGCATCAAGGACATAATTCTTCTGTGCAGTAGTGAGGATAACCCTTAGATCATGGAGCTAGTTCGCATCATTGCTACTAACATGTTTCAACATAGTTTTCTCTAGGAACATATCAAAAATAAAACAGAGAGCTATACGCGGGCTATTGATCTACAACACAGATATGTAAAATACTATCAGGTACTAAGTTCATGATAAATTAAAGTTCAATTAATCATATTACTTAAGAACTCCCACTTAGATAGACATCCCTCTAATCATCTAAGTGATCACGTGATCCATATCAACTAAACCATATCCGATCATCACGTGAGATGGAGTAGCTTTCAATGGTGAACATCACTATGTTCATCATATCTACTATATGATTCATGCTCGACCTTTTGGTATCAGTGTTCCGAGGCCATATCTGCATATGCTAGGCTCATCAAGTTTAACCCGACTATTTTGCGTGTGCAAAACTGGCTTGCACCCGTTGTATGTGAATGTAGAGCTTATCACACCCGATCATCACGTGGTGTCTCGGCACGACGAACTGTAGCAACAGTGCATACTCAGGGAGAACACTTATACCTTGAAATTTAGTGAGAGATCATCTTATAATGCTACCGTTGTACTAAGAAAAATAGGATGCATAAAAGATAAACATCACATGCAATCAAAATATGTGACATGATATGGCCATCATCATCTGTGCCTTTGATCTCCATCTCTAAAGTACCGTCATGATCTCCATCGTCACCGGCATGACACCATGATCTCCATCATCTTGATCTTTATCAACGTGTCGTCACATGGTCATCTCACCAACAATTGCTTTTTCAACTATTGCTATCGCATAGCGATAAAGTAAAGCAATTATATGGAGCTTGCATCTTATGCAATAAAGAGACAACCATAAGGCTCCTGCCAGTTGCCGATAACTTTAACAAAACATGATCATCTCATACAAAAATTTATATAATCACGTCTTGACCATATCACATCACAACATGCCCTGCAAAAACAAGGCCGACGTCCTCTACTTTGTTGTTGCAAGTTTTACGTGGCTGCTACGGGTTTAGCAAGAATCGTTCTTACCTACGCATCAAAAACAACAACGCGGTATAGTGATTGCTTTTTGATCTTCAGAGAGAACCCTATTCAGTGAATCTGATTCAACTAAACTTGGAGAAACAGACACCCACTAGCCACCTGTCTGCGAAGCACGTTGGTAGAACCAGTCTCGCGTAAGCGTACACGTAATGTCGGTCTGAGCCGCTTCATCCAACAATACCGCTGAATGAGGAATCAACTAGTGATGGCAAGCAACATATATATACCCACGCCCACAACTCCTTTGTGTTCTACTTGTGCATATAACATCTACGCATAGACCTGGCTCTGATACCACTGTTGGGGAACGCAGTATTTCAAAAAAAATTCCTACGATCACGCAAGATCTATCTAGGAGATGCATAGCAAGGAGAGGGGAAGAGTGTGTCTATGTACCCTCGTAGACCAAAAGCATAAGCATTATGAAACGCGGTTGATGTAGTCGAACGTCTTCGTGATCCAACCCATCAAGTACCGAATGCACGACACCTCCGCGATCTGCACACATTCAGCTCGATGACGTCCCTTGTACTCTTGATCCAGCTGAGGCCGAGGGAGAGTTTCGTCAGCACGATGGCGTGATGACGGTGATGACGAAGTTACCAACACAGGGCTTTGCCAAAGCACTATAACGATATAACCGAGGTGGAATTCTATGGAGGGGGCACCGCACACGGCTAAACAATCAACTTGTGTGTCCTAGGGTGCCCCCTGCCCCCGTATATAAAGGAGCAAGGGGAAGGCCGGCCGGCACTCATAGGCGCACCAAGGGGGGAGAAATCCTCCTCCTAGTAGGAGTAGGACTCCCCCCTTTCCTAGTCCTACTAGGAGAAGAAGGAAGGTGGGGGAAGAGAAGGAAGGAGGGGGCACCGCCCCTCCCCTTAGTCCAATTCGGACTAGGCCTATGGGGGGCATGCGGCCAGCCCTTGACAGCCCCTCTCTCTCTCCCCCTAGGCCCAATAAGGCCCATTACTTCTCCGGTGGTTCCGATAACCCTTCCGGCTCTCCGATATATATCTGGTGACCCTCGGAACTCATCCGGTGTCCGAATATAGTCATCCAATATATCAATCTTTATGTCTTGAACATTTCGAGACTCCTCGTCATGTCCGTGATCACATCTGAGACTCCGAACAACCTTCGGTACATAAAAACACATAAACTCATAACACCGATCGTCATCAAACGTTAAGCGTGCGGACGCTATGGGTTCGAGAACTATGTGGACATGACCGAGACTCCTACATATTCTACATATTCCGGTCAATAACCAATAGCGGAACTTGGATGCTCATATTGGCTCCTACATATTCTACAAAGATCTTTATCGGTCAAACCGCATAACAACATACATTGTTCCCTTTGTCATCGTATGTTACTTGCCCGAGATTTGATCGTCGGTATCTCAATACCTAGTTCAATCTCATTACCAGCAAGTCTCTTTACTCGTTCCGTAATGCATCATCTCGTAACTAACTCATTAGTCACATTGCTTGCAAGGCTTATAGTGATGTGCATTACCGAGAGGGCCCAGAGATACCTCTCTGACAATCGGAGTGACAAATCCTAATCTTGATCTATGCCAACTCAACAAACACCATTGGAGACACCTGTAGAGCATCTTTATAATCACCCAGTTATGTTGTGATGTTTGATAGCATACTAAGTGTTCCTTCGGTATTCGAGAGTTGCATAATCTCATAGTCATAGGAACATGTATAAGTTATGAAGAAAGCAATAGAAACAAACTAAACGATCATAGTGCTAAGCTAACAGATAGGTCAAGTCAATCACATCATTCTCTAATGATGTGATCCCGGTCATCAAATGACAACTCTTGTCCATGGCTAGGAAACTTAACCATCTTTGATTAATGAGCTAGTCAAGTAGAGGCATACTAGTGACACTCTGTTTGTCTATGTATTCACACATGTACTAAGTTTCCGATTAATACAATTCTAGCATGAATAATAAAGATTTATCATGATATAAGGAAATATAAATAACAACTTTATTATTGCTTCTAGGGCATATTTCCTTCACATGTAGTTGACATCGTATTTGTGGCAAAGCCACCATTCATAATTCTTTCATACATGTTAGTCTTGATTCATTGCACATCTCGGTACACCGCTAGAGGCATTCACATAGAGTCATATTTTGTTCTAAGTATAGAGTTTAATTCTTGAGTCGAAAGTAAATAAAAGTGTGATGATCATCATTATTAGAGCATTGTCCCAGTGAGGAAAGGATGATGGAGACTATGATTCCCCCACAAGTCGGGATGAGACTTCGGACGAAAAAGATAAAAAAATAGAAAAAGAGGCCAAAAAAGAGAGGGCCCAAAAAAACAAAAACAAAAAAATGAGAGAAAAAGAGATAAGAGACAATGCTACTATCCTTTTTCAACACTTGTGCTTCAAAGTAGCACCATGATCTTCAAGTCTCTTGTTTTGTCACTTTCATATACTAGTGGGAATTTTTGTTATAGAACTTGCCTTGTATATTCCAATGACGGGCTTCCTCAAAATGCCCTAGGTCTTCGTGAGCAAGCAAGTTGGATGCACACCCACTTAGTTTCTTTTGTTGAGCTTTCATACATTTGTAGTTCTAGTGCATCCGTTGCAAGGCAATCCCTACTCACTCACATTGATATCTATTGATGGGCATCTCCATAGCCCGTTGATACGCCTAGTTGATGTGAGACTATCTTCTCCATTTTGTCTTCTCCACAGCCACCCCTCTATTCCACCTATAGTGCTATATCCATGGCTCACGCTCATGTATTGCGTGAAGATTGAAAAAGTTTGAGAACATCAAAAGTATGAAACAATTGCTTGGCTTGTCATCGGGGTTGTGCATGATTAAATATTTTGTGTGATGAAGATAGAGCATAGCCAGACTATATGATTTTGTAGGGATAGCTTTCTTTGTCCATGTTACTTTAAGAAGACATGATTGCTTTGTAAGTATGCTTGAAGTATTATTGTTTTTATGTCAATATTAAACTTTTGTCTTGAATCTTTCGGATCTGAACATTCATGCCACAATAAAGAAAATTACATTGATAATTATGTTAGGTAGCATTCCAGATCAAAAATTCTATTTTTATCATTTACCTACTCGGGGACGAGTAGGAATTAAGCTTGGGGATGCTTGATAGGTCTCCAACATATCTATAATTTTTGATTGTTCCATTCTATTATATTTAATGTTTTGGATGTTTAATGGTTATATTATTTTGGGACTAACCTATTAACTGGAGGCCCAGTGCCAGTTTCTGTTCATTTTTGCCTATTTTAGAGTTTTGCAGAAAAGGCATACCAAATGGAGTCCAAACGGAATGAAACCTTCGTGATGATCTTTTTTGGACCAAAAACAATCTAGAAGACTTGGAGTCGAAGTCTGGAACTCCACGAGGAAGCCACGAGGCAGGAGGGCGTGGCCCCACCCTCGTGGGCCCCTCGTAGCTCCACCGACGTACTTCTTTCGCCTATATATACTCTTATACCCTAGAAACATCAGGGAGAGCCACGAAACCACTTTTCCACTGCCGCAACCTTCTATACCTGTGAGATCCCATCTTGGGGCCTTTTCCGGCGATCTACCGGAGGGGGAATCGATCACGGAGGGCCTCTACATCAGCACCATTGCCTCTCCGATGAAGCATGAGTAATTTACCATAGACCTTCGGGTCCATAGTTATTAGCTAGATGGCTTCTTCTCTCTCTTTGATTCTCAATACAAAGTTCTCCTTGATGTTCTTGGAGATCTATTTGATGTAATACTCTTTTGTGGTGTGTTTGTCGAGATCCGATGAATTGTGGATTTATGAACAAGATTATCTATGAATATTATTTGGTTCTTCTCTTAATTCTTATATGCATGATTTGATATCTTTGCAAGTCTCTTCGAATTATCGGTTTAGTTTGGCCTACTAGATTGATCTTTCTTGCAATGGGAAAGTGCTTAGCTTTGGGTTCAATCTTGCGGTGTCCTTTCCTAGTGACAGTAGGGGCAGCAAGGCACGTATTGTATTGTTGCCATTGAGGATAAAAAGATGGGGTTTATATCATATTGCTTGAGTTTATCCCTCTACATCATGTCATCTTGCTTAATGTGTTACTCCGTTCTTATGAACTTAATACTCTAGATGCATGCTAGATAGCGGTCGATGTGTGGAGTAATAGTAGTAGATGCAGAATCGTTTCGATCTACTTGACACGAACGTGATGCCTATATTAATGATCATTGCCTTAGATATCTTCATAACTATGCACTTTTATATTAATTGCTCGGCAATAATTTGTTCACCCACCTTAATACATGCTATCTTGAGAGAAGCCACTAGCGAAACTTATGGCCCCCAGGTCTCTTTCCTATTATATTACATCTCTTTTATTTACATCGCATCTCGTTTACTATTTTGCAATCTTTACTTTCCAATCTATACAACAAAAATACCAAAAATATTTACTTTACTATCCCTATTAGATCTCACTTTTGCGAGTGACCATGAAGGGATTGACAACCCCTTTATCACGTTGGTTGCAATGTTCTTGATTGTTTGTGCAGGTACTAGGTGACTTGTGCGTTGTCTCCTACTGGATTGACACCTTGGTTCTCAAAACTGAGGGAAATACTTACGCTACTTTGCTGCATCACCATTTCCTCTTCAAGTCAAAAACAATGCATGCTCAAGAGGTAGCAGTCATCAAGCTGGACGTGTGCAGAACTCGGAGGTGCCATACGTTAGGTGCTTGATTAGTCGGAACAAGAAGATGTTCAACTACATCAACCGCATTGTCAAACGCTTCCGCTTTCGGTCTACGAGGGTACGTGGACACACTCTCCCCCTCTCGTTGCTATGCATCTCCTAGATATATCTTTCGTGAGCGTAGGAAATTTTTGAAATTGCATGCTACGTTTCCCAACATTGGCATCCGAGCCAGGTCTATGCGTAGATGATATGCACGAGTAGAACACAAAGAGTTGTGGGCGGTGATCGCCATACTGCTTACCACCAATGCCTTATTTTGATTCGGTGGTATTGTTGGATGAAGCGGCCCGGACCAACCTTACATGACCACGTTCATGAGACCGGTTCCACCAACAGACATGCAACTAGTTTTGCATAAAGGTGGCTGGCGGGTGTCTGTTTCTCCAAATTTAGTTGAATCGAATTTGACTACGACCGGTACTTGTTGAAGGTTAAAACAGCAAACTCGATAAATCGCCGTTGTGGTTTTGATGCATAGGTAAGAACGGTTCTTACTAGAAGCCCGTAGCAGCCACGTAAAACTTGTGACAACAAAGTAGAGGACGTCTAACTTATTTTTGCAGGGCATGTTGTGATGTGATATGGTCAAGACATGATGTGATACACGTTATTGTATGAGATGATCACGTTATTGTCGCTTTATTGTATGAAATGCAAACGCCATGTAATTGCTTTTACTTTATCACTATGCATTAGCAATAGTTGTAGATGCAATAGTTTGCGAGACAACCACGACGCTATGATGGAGATCAAGGTGTCAAGCTAGTGACGATGGAAATCATGGCGGTGCTTTGGAGATGGAGATCAAAGGCACAAGATGATGATGACCATATCATGTCACATATTTTGATTGCATGTGATGTTTATCTTTTATGCATCTTATTTTGCTTAGTACGGCAGTAGCATTATAAGATGATCCCTTACTAAAATTTCAAGATATAAGTGTTCTCCCTGAGTATGCACCGTTGCGACAGTTCGTCGTGCTGAGACACCATGTGATGATCGGGTGTGATAAGCTCTACGTTCACATACAATGGGTGCAAGACAGTTTTGCACATGCGGAATACTCGGGTTAAACTTGACGAGCCTATCATGTACAGACATGCACTACAAAAAAAGACACATCCATGACATTTTGGGTCGAACGAAATTTTCTTCTGTCATACTTATGACACTTCTATGACGATAGTTGTGACAAAACCCGGTATCATCATAGATGTGGTGGGGTCCTACTTATATAACAAAAAATCATGACAGAAAATAGGCTTTTCGTCCTAGAAGGGCCAGAGACGCAACTGCATGACATTCTTTGGGCCGTCCATGACGGAAAAAACCGTGGTAGAAGCGAGGGCGGGGAGTTCCTGGTTACGGTGGCTGATCGGGGGCCGAGTGATGCACGTTTCTCTCGTACGTACGCGTGTGTGTGCGAGACGTTGGGCTCTAACTGAACCCAAGCGAGGCGTTGGGCTCTAACTGAACCCGAGAGATTGCACTGCAGGCTACACGTTACTGAATCCTTGCGATCGATCGATCCCTTGCTGTTAACTGAACCCGAGTGATTCCTTCGCTACTGTTGCTAACTGAAGCCGATCGAACACTTCTACCTCCTTCCCTGGATGAACAGTGAGCGTTGTTGAGGGGGTTTAGATGAATAGTTCCTAGTGTGGGTTGGATGAACAAGAACCCGTGGTGGTAGAGGCCGTTGCCGCTGGATGAACTGTACCCCGATCGATCGAGCCGGTGGATGAACATGAACCCGTCGAGGGATGGATGAACAGGACCTCGTGGAGGCCTGGT
Source organism: Triticum aestivum (assembly GCF_018294505.1). Classification (NCBI taxonomy): domain Eukaryota; kingdom Viridiplantae; phylum Streptophyta; class Magnoliopsida; order Poales; family Poaceae; genus Triticum; species Triticum aestivum. The sequence goes on from NC_057797.1 coordinate 143,106,350, forward strand.
TGAACAGTAGCCGGTGGAGGGCTGGTTGAACAGTAGCCGGTGGAGGGCTGGTTGAATAGTAGCCGGTGGAGGGCTGGATGAATAGTAGCCCATGGAGGAGTGGTTGAACAGGACCCCGTGGAGAGGGCTGGTTGAATAGTAGCCAGTGGAGGCTGGATGAACAGGAGCACGTGGATGGACAGTCGCAGGTGGAGGCTGGAGGAAGTCGGCGGTGGATGAATAGTAGCCTGTGGAGGCTGGAGGAGGTCGACGGTGGAGATGAACAGTATCCCATAGAGTCCCGTTTTGCGGTATGCCACACCCCTCCCGGTGAACAGGACCACCGTTTCGACCGTAGCGCTCGAACACAAGTCCGTTTCCTCCGTTTTGCGGTATGCCACACCCTCCCGATCAGCAGGATCCCGTTTTGACCATAGGAGGTCCAACAGAAGTCTGTTTCCTCCATTTTGCGGTACGCCAGACCCCTCCCAATGAACAGGATCCCGTTTCCACCTTGGCCGGTAGAACACAAGGTCGTTTCCTCCGTTCTGCGGTACGCCAGGCCTCGTTTCCATCGCCAGTTCCGTCCAAGCCGGTCGGCTCCCGATGAACACGACGACGCATTCCGTTCTGACCCAGCTGGTTGCCTCCCCATGAACACGACGTCGGTGCAGCTTCTCCGTTTGAACCTAGCCATATACACGAGCCCTGGCCGTATGTATGCGCGAGTAGGCGTTCGAGACCCCGCCCGTATGTACGTATGTGGCCGCATTTTCTTTCTTGCACCCTAGCCGCTGTACGTATGTGTACATGCTACGTGCGCGCCTCTACTATGACACGTCACTACTAGGAAAAGGCTAATTAGTGGTGCACCTGTTTTGGCCATTAATGGCGCACTACAGGTGCGCCACTAGTAACAAAGTACTAATGGCGCATTATAGGTGCGCCATTACTATCATAGATAGTAATGACGCACCTATAGTGCGCCATTAGTATGCATAGAAGTGCGTCATTACTATCTGACTTAGTAATGGCACACCACATAGAAGTGCGCCATTACTAACAAAAAAATTCAATTTTTTCAGAATTTTTTTTCTTAATCTTGGGTCACTATGGCTTAATCTCGGGTCAATATGCTTAATCTCAAGTCAAATCACACTAAGTGGTCAAACTTCCCGGAAGGTCACCCATCCTCACACTACTCCAGCCTGAGCACTAGGTGCGCCATTACTATCATAGATAGTAATGACGCACCTATAGTGCGCCATTAGTATGCGTAGAAGTGCGTCATTACTATCTGACTTAGTAATGGCACACCACATAGAAGTGCGCCATTACTAACAAAAAAAATTCAATTTTCTCAGAATTTTTTTTCTTAATCTTGGGTCACTATGGCTTAATCTCGGGTCAATATGCTTAATCTCAAGTCAAATCACACTAAGTGGTCAAACTTTCCGGAAGGTCACCCATCCTCACACTACTCCAGCCTGAGCACGCTTAACTTCGCAATTCTATCCAACCCCAGCACCACCTCACTTAACAGACACTTGTTGATATATCTATCATATCAATCCTATTAAACCTTGTTGATGTCTAGGACTTTGTTCATGTTCATGAGTGTGATGAAATTTTGAAAAATATTTCAAACTTTCCGGTCATATTACGTATCATATTTTGAAAAAAAATCCAAAAAAAATTTTGAAACCAATTTTTTTCTGTTACTAGTGGCGCACCTAGCAAATGGTGCGCCACTAGTAAGTTTGATTTTTTCTCATTTTCCCCCTCTAGATCTTAAATACCCCGTATCTTTCATTATGTTAGGTTTTTGGGGATTTTGAAAATCTTGAACAACGTTCCCCCAGTTCAATTCGGATGTAACTTTTCGAGTAGATGATTTTTCATATAATTTTTTTAATCCGAGTTCGTATGCAAAAGTTATGCCCATTTTACTAAATTCTAGAGAGATTTTGCAAATAAAGTCGAAATTCATATTTGTAAATTTTCCCAACAACTAGACCACATATCACGTGGGAAACTTATTTTATTTTATTTTTTTGACATTTCCATCATTTTCTTTTATTTTTTTAAACTGAAAAGGCGATCCACAGGGGAGTTGCATTTGGTTAGCAGTGGCGCACCAGGGCATAGTGCGCCATTACTAGTTAACATAGTAATGGCGCACCTTCACAAAGTGCGCCATTACTATGTGTATGACTTGGTCAAACCTTGGTCCAAGTTAGTAATGGCGCACTTTGTGTAGGTGCGCCATTACTAAGTTTGACATAGTAATGGCGCACCTACACAAAGTGCGCCATTACTAAGTTTGACCCAGTCATACACATAGTAATGGCACACCTTGTACAGGTGCGCCATTACTATGTCAACTAGTAAAGGCGCACTATCCCCTGGTGCGCCATTACTAACATTTTTTTCTCAAAACTAGTAATGGCGCACCACACACCAAGTGCGCCATTAGTAATATGTCATTAATGGCGCACCCATATGATGGAAATAAAAGAAAATAAGTTTCACTGGTGCACCATTAATGCCCACGCATTAACTACCGGGAAAGACGCGATAGTGGATGCCCACGCGGAGAGGAGTACGACGGTTCACTGGTTCGGCTGCGCTGTGAGGCTGCCGTCGCCGCAGGGCCTGGCCAGTGGTGGGAGTAGTAGGGGCGGTGAGGCCTCTGCGGCAGCACAGCAGGCCACGGGAGGCAAGAGCACGCGGTGGTTTGGACAGCTGGAGCAAGAAAATCAGAGGTCGAAGAAGCAGGACAACCGTTGGATGTTAACAATCCAACGATCACTGGTGATAGAATCGTTTGTTGACTAAGTTGACAAAGCCCTCCGTACGCGTCAACTTAGTAGGCCCACAAGTCAGCCTCCCACTATAGTGGATCCCAGTTAGCAGGGGGGGTATTCATTTTTTTGTGTAATAAGGAGGCACTTCCTTGCATGTGAAGATATAGCTGGTGGGTCTGAGCTGTCAGCGGGAGTATTCATTCTTTTTGGCGTAATAAGGAGGTACTTGCTTGCATGCGGCCATGGACCATGTGGGTCCCAACTGTCAGCCTCTCCATGTACGTCCCTCTTCCGATGTTGTCTTTGTTCACAACGTTGACCACGCCGTGCTGAGAACACCAGCACGATGGACGATGGCGAGACCCAGGAAGGGAATGACCCGGAGGCGGCGAAGCCATAGCAGTGGAGGGATGTGGGTGACTAGAGGGATGGCCTGGCCAGCGGTGGGAGTAGTAGGGGGTGGTGATGCCTGCGCTGCAGCACAGCCGGCCACGAAAGGCGGGAGCAGGCGGTCCCGCCGGCGCTGGATTTGGCGGCTGGAGCAAGAAGATCAGAGATTGAAGAAACATGACGGCCGTTGATTGACATCCAACGGTTACGTCTACTAGAATCGTTTGTTGTCGTGTATAATAAGTAAAAAATCTTGCATACGTGTCAATTTATTAGGCCCACAAGTCAGACCATTCCCTATATTTTAATAATTTATATATAGCTCATTGCAACTTCTTATGCAATTTATTGCAGTCCGTTTTTTGTTGGCCAGGGTCAGGGTTAAAAATTTAAACGAAATTTCGCATATTTCTGTTGGTTCCAAACTATTTTTAATACCGAAATGTCGAGCCAGATTTAAAGTATTTTGAATATATATTTGATTTAGGTTAAAGCCCAGTGAAATTGGAATCTGAAAATGTGAAAAAAATTCCGAAATTATAAAGTAATTGCCAATTTTCATCTGTTTTTATATTTACAGCCCATTTCATATTACTTTCATGATTTGCAGGCATCTTGAAAGAGTTGCAGCCCATTAGGGCGTAGAAAAATAAGTAGACCTGGATTGGGTATTCTTCAGAAAAAATAAACTGGGCTCATTTTCACAAACAAAAAAATAGCTGTGTTGGTCATGTGGTGAACATAAAATATAAGCCTGGGCTAGACGGGCCACAGCCTAGTTGAAACGCTGCTCCGTCTCAACAATAACAGAAAATACCGCTCGAGTAGCTACGTCCCAGGTGTCAGCCGATCTTGTGTTGTTCTCTTGTCTATTGACTATATACGCTGACAATGTCATGGGTCCCAGATGTCAGGAAACCACTAGCAGGAAGCATTTTCTTTTTCCATACGCTGACAATGGAGTGTGTATATATATATAACAAAAAATGAGGAACTTCCTTGCGTCCGGCCATGGACATGGTGGGCCCCTATTGTCATCCTCTCCACGTACAGTCTTTTGCCGATTCCTCTTGTTTGTTGACCATGTAAACAACGTGAGAGGGCGGCGCCATGGCGAGTGCAGCAAAGCGCGCGGAGGACGACGGTGAGGCCTCGGAGGTAGGCATTAATGATTTAGGAGATGGTGGGGCGGCGATGCGTGCGCTGAGGCGCAGCCAGCCATGGGAGGCGGAAGCAGGCGGCCTCGTTGGCGCTGGTTTGGTTTTGGCGGCTAGAGGAAGATAGGACTGAAGAAACACGACAGGCTGTAAAAGCAGCAGGAGTACTTAACATGTAACATCTCAAATTTTCAATTTGGAATGTTATACATTAGGTCATCATTGCATATCATATTTTATTGCATTTTGGCTTGATCCTCAAAATACTAAGCAACTCAAGGACCCTCGGAGAGAGTTGGGGATTTCACTGTTTTCATATTTGAATTCTATCAAATATTGAAATGAGGATTTTTGGTTTTAATTATTTTTCTCTCTGAAAAAATTTCATGTTAAAATATATGAGAGGAGATAATATGACTTCTCCAAAAGAAATGAAATATTGGAGGAAAAATATTAAAATCAAATATTTGCTTTTATTCGGATTTTGGTGCAATTTTATTTGCATTAGAAAAATAACACGTTTTCAAAATTGCATTTTAGGGCCAAGAAAATGTTCATCTTGTTCTAAATATTTTATTTAGACGATGAAATTTTGTTTTGGCATTTTTAGATTTTTATTTATTTTTCTAGGATTTATTTTCGTCAGAACGTTTAAAAAAAGAGTTAGCGCCCGACTGGGCCGAAGCCCAGCCGAGCCGGCCGGCCCAACCCCGCGCCGCCACTGATATCGTCGGGCGAGT
>NC_057797.1:143111702-143136307 GCF_018294505.1 Triticum aestivum
CCCTCGGGACCCCAAGTCGCCGCAGCCACCGCCCTCCGCCGCCTGCCGCAGCGCCCCGCTGCCTCGCCATCGCCCCGGAGCCCCGCCGCCTCAAGCGAACCCCGCCGGAGCCGCCCCGCCTCACCGGAGCCTCGCCGGAGGTATACGCCGTCGTTGCCGCCGTTCAGTTTTATTTTAAAACCGATTCGTTTTTTTAGAAAACCCTAGGTTTCGTTTTCTAGAATAGGTCGGTTTTAGTATTTTTTTTCTCGGTTTAGTTACTTAGCGGACGTTCGTCCGTACGTTCGTTTTAATGAACGGTGTTCACTCGTTAGTCACAGACAGCGAACGTTCATTCGTTAGCCTGTTCATCAGTTTTTTATTTTTCTCGGATTTTCCGCGATTATTTTTTATCGTGATTTTGACAACCCACAAGTATAGGGGACCGCAACAGTTTTTGAGGGTAGAGTATTCAACCCAAACTTATTGATTCGACACAAGGGGAGCCAAAGAATATTTTCAAGTATTAGCAGCTGAGTTGTCAATTCAACCACACCTGGAAACTTAGTATCTGCAGCAAAGTATTTAGTAGCAAAGTAATATGATAGTAGTGGTAACGGTAGCAAAAGGTAACAGTAGTAGAAGTAATGTTTTCGGTATTTTGTAGTGATGATAGCAATAGCAACGGAAAAGTAAATAAGCGAAGAACAATATATGGAAAGCTCGTAGGCAATGGATCGGTGATGGAGAATTATGCCGAATGCGGTTCATCATGTAACAGTCATAACCTAGGGTGACACCGAACTAGCTCTAGTTCATCAATGTAATATAGGAATGTAGTCCGAATATAGTCATACGTGCTTATGGAAAAGAACTTGCATGACATCTTTTGTCCTTCCCTCCCATGGCAGCGGGGTCCTTACGGAAACTAAGGGATATTAAGGCCTCCTTTTAATAGAGTACCGGAACAAAGCATTAACACATAGTGAATACATGAACTCCTCAAACTACGGTCATCACCGGTAAGTATCCCGATTATTGTCACTTCGGGGTTAACGGATCATAACACATAATAGGTGACTATAGAATTGCAAGATAGGATCAAGAACTCTCATATATTGATGAAAACATAATAGGTTCAGATCTGAAATCATGGCACTCGGTCCCTAGTGACAAGCATTAAGCATAGCAAAGTCATAGCAACATCAATCTTAGAACATAGTGGATACTAGCGATCAAACCCTAACAAAACTAACTCGATTACATGATAGATCTCATCCAACCCATCACCGTTCAGCAAGCCTATGATGGAATTATTCGCGCACGGCGGTGAGCATCATGAAATTGGTGATGGAGGATGGTTGATGATGACGATGGCGACAGATTCCCCTCTCCGGAGCCCCGAACGGACTCCAGATCAGCCCTCCCAAGAGGTTTTAGGGCTTTGCGGTGGCTCTATATCGTAAAACGCGATGAATTCTTCTCTCTGATTTTTTTTCTCCCGGAAACACAATATATAGAGTTGGAGTTGGAGTCGGAGGAGCTCCAGGGGGCCCACGAGGTAGGGGGCGCGCCCTAGGGGGGCAGGCACGCCCCCACCCTTGTGGGCATGTGGTGGGCCCCCTGGCCTTCATCTTTTGCAGCTTTTTATTATTTCTAAAAAGTTGCTCTATGAAGTTTTAGGTCATTCCGAGAATGTTTGTTTCTGCACATAAATAACACCATGGTAATTCTGCTGAAAACAGCGTCAGTCCGGCTTAGTTCCATTCAAATCATGCAAGTTAGAGTCCAAAATAAGGGCAAAAGTGTTTGGAAAAGTAGATACAACAGAGACGTATCAACTCCCCCAAGCTTAAACATTTGCTTGTCCTCAAGCAATTCAGTTGATAAACTGAAAGTGATAAAGAAAAACTTTTACAAACTCTGTTTGCTCTTGTTGTTGTAAATATGTAAAGCCAGCATTCAAGTTTTTACAAAGATTATAACTAACCACATTCATAATAACGCTTAGGTCTCAAGTTTACTCATATCAATAGCATAATCAACTAGCGAGCAATAATAATAAATCTCAGATGACAACACTTTCTCAAAACAATCATAATATGATATAACAAGATGGTATCTCGCTAGCCCTTTCTGAGACCGCAAAACATAAATGCAGAGCACCTTTAAAGACCAAGTACTGACTAGACATTGTAATTCATGGTAAAAGAGATCTAGTCAAGTCATACTCAATGTAAACTAACAGTAATGAATGCAGATGACAACGGTGCTCTCCAACTAGTGCTTTTTAATAAGAGGATGATGACTCAGCATAAAAGTAAATAGATAGGTCCTTCGCAGAGGGAAGCAGGGATTTGTAGAGGTGCCAGAGCTCGGTTTTGAAATAGAGGTGAATAATATTTTGAGCAGTATACTTTCGTTGTCAACATAACAACCAAGAGATGGCAATATCTTCCATGCTACACACATTATAGGCGGTTCCCAAACAGAATGGTAAAGTTTATACCCCCCCCCCTTCCACCAACAAGCATCAATCCATGGCTTGCTCGAAACAACGAGTGCCTCCGACTAACAAGAGTCCCAGGGGGAGTTTTGTTTGCAATTATTTTGATTTAGTTTGCATAAAGCATGGGATTGGGCATCCCGGTGACCAGCCACTTTCTCGTGAGTGAGGAGCGGAGTCCACTCCTCTTGAGAATAACCTGCCTAACATGGAAGATACGGACAGCCCTAGTTGATACATGAGCTATTCGAGCATACAAAACAGGATATTTATTTGAAGGTTTAGAGTTTGGAACATACAAATTTACTTGGAACGGCAGGTAGATACCGTATATAGGTAGGTATAGTGGACTCATGTGGAATAACTTTGGGGTTTATGGAGTTTGGATGCACAAGCAGTATCCCGCTTAGTACAGGTGAAGGCTAGCAAAAGACTGGGAAGCGACCAGCTAGAGAGCGACAACAATCATGAGCATGCATTAAAATTAATCAACACTGAATGCAAGCATGAGTAGGATATAATCCACCATGAACATAAATATCGTGAAGGCTATGTTGATTTTGTTTGAACTACATGCGTGAACATGCGCCAAGTCAAGTCACTTAAATCATTCAGAGGAGGATACCACCCTATCATACCACATCATAACCATTTCAATAGCATGTTGGCACGCAAGGTAAACCATTATAACTCATAGCTAATAAAGCATGGCACAAGAAACTATGATCTCTAGTTGTCATTGGAAACATGTTTATTCATAATAGGATGAATCAGGAACGATGAACTAATCATATTTACAAAAACAAAAGAGGTCGAGTTCATACCAGCCTTTCTCATCTCAGTCAGTCCATCATATATCGTCATAATTGCCTTTCACTTGCACGACCGAATGATGTGAATAATAATAATTGTGCATGTGCATTGGACTAAGCTGGAATCTGCAAGCATTGAATAAACAGGAGAAGACAAGGCAATATGGGATCTTTTGTCAGATCAACAATAATGCATACAAGAGCCACTTCAACAATTTATTTATGGTCTTCTCCTATCGACCCCCAAAGAAAAGAAAAGAAATAAAACTATATACACGGGAGAGCTCCCAACAAGTAAAAGAAGAACAGGAAACCTTTTTGGGTTTTCTTTTTAATTACTACTACGAGCATGGAAAGTAAACTAATTAAAAGTTACAACTAATTTTTTTGGTTTTTCTTAAGGTTTATCAAACACACAAGAAGAAAGCATAAAAAGGAAATAAAGTAGCAAGGATGATACAATGAAAAAGTATGAGCACCAACATCTAGCAATGAGTGTGTGAACATAAATGTAATGTCGGTGAGAACTATGTACTCCCCCAAGCTTAGGCTTTTAGCCTAAATTGGTCTATGGCCACTGCTGGCCTGGCGGATATCCATAATAATAATTGGGGTCGTACTGCGATGAAGAAGAAGACTCCGATTGCCACTGGTTGGCAATCATCTCCGGATCCCACTGGTAATTAGACTGTCGTGAAGGATCAACTTGTGGTTCTGGCTCTGGCTCCATGGCTGGTGCAGGGTTCCGGTAGGCGTGAATAGCCTCCAACGGAACAAGGTACTGGCCTACAGATAAATCAAACAAAGAAGGAGCATGCATGGTAATAGTCTCTGGATGATGTTTATCAAAGAACAATTTGTATTTAAGCTCTCCTTCCCTATTCTTAACAATAAAATCATGTGCCACCATACTTTTATAGTCTAAATAAACATGAGGCAACACTTTTTCTTCCTTCTCATAGTGCCTAATAGGTATGTTAAAATGTGCAGCTAGGCGTGAAGCATAGATGTCTCCAAAGATGGGGCCCTTTGTACGGTTCAGACTTAACCGTTTAGCAATAATACCGCCCATACTAACAGAGTTATCACCGTATAAACCGTGGAGCAAAATAATAATATCAGGGACACTAAGGTTTCCACAGTTTCCGTTACCAATTAAACAACGACTAGCAAATAATGCAAAATAGCGTAAAACAGGAAAATGTATGCTAGTGATTCGTGCATCGGAAACCTTCCTTGTTTCCCCTACAGTGATAGTATCAATAAACTCATCCACATTCTCGCGATGTGGTTCCTCTGTCTTGCCCTCGAAAGGGACTAAACAAACCAACAAAAATCATAAAGTGACATCTCCTTATGCTCATCATATAAATGAAACTCCACCGTAGGTGTCGAGCTCCTAGAATGGAAATAAAAGTTTTTCACAAAGATATTTGTGAGTAAGAGATACTAATCGCGTTGGTCGTGGAGGAAAGCGGTGAGGCCTGCATTCTTAGCCAGTTCATAAAAATCTTCATAAATCCCGGCTGCTCTCAAGAAATCATCGGAAGGTCATTCACACGACCGAACCTCTATGGTGCGAGGCGGATTATACTTAGGCTTCTGTGCCTTTTCCTTCGAGCTTCGGCTTGATGAACCCCTCAAAAGTCTCTTCATCATTTTCTAAAAAAATTCTGAAATTTTTAGTAACTTCAAAATAAAAGTAAACCAAACTCAAATATATTGATAGCAACTACTCCTACAAGTGCCTAGAGCCTATATCATGCATCAAAACTACTTGGAACCATATAAATTTGACATGCAAGCTCAAGAACATGGTCACCTAGGCAGCAAAATTTGCAATGAATAAAGCACTAGAACAAAAACTAATTGGACCAATGGAGGAGTCACATACCAAGGAACAATCTCCCCAAGCAGTTTTGTGAGAGGTGCTTTGAGCAAGGAGATCGAAAATGGCAGCAAAATGAGCTTGGACTCGGGTTTGAGCTGGATATTCGTGTTTGGGGGAGGAAGAAGGAGTGTGTGAGTGAAAGGATAAGTGGAGGAGGGCCACCGTGGGCCCGCGAGGCAGGGGGCGCGCCCTCCACCCTCGTGGGCAGGTGGTTGAACCCCCTGTTGTGTTCTTAGTGCCAAATATTCTCAAATATTCCAGAAAAAATCATATTTAAATTTCAGGTCATTTGGAGAACTTTTATTTTCAGGATATTTTTATATTGCACGAATAATCAAATAACAGACAGAAAAATACTATTTTTATTTTATTTAATATAAATAACAAAAAGTAAAAGGAAGGTACAGAAGGTTGTGCCTTCTAGTTTCATCCATCTCATGATCATCAAAAGGAATCCACTAACAAGGTTGATTAGGTCTCGTTAACAAACTCATTCCGAATAACATGGAACCTGAGAAATTTCGAATAACACTATGTTACCTCAACGGAGATATACACATCCCCAATAATAAGAATATCATATTTCTTCTTGACAGTAGGAACAGGAAATTCAAAACCTCCAAATATAATCGATGGACTTTTTCCAATAGAGTTGATACTATGAACTTGAGGTTGTTTCCTCAGAAAGTGTACCGTATGCTCATTACCATTAACATGAAAAGTGATGTTGCCTTTAGTGCAATCAATAACAGCCCCTGCAGTATTCAAAAAGGGTCTTCCAAGAATAATAGACATACTATCGTCCTCAGGAATATCAAGAATAACAAAGTCCGTTAAAATAGTAACGTTTGCAACTACAACAGGCACATCCTCACAAATACCGACAGGTATAGCAGTTGATTTATCAGCCATTTGCAAAGATATTCCAGTAGGTGTCAACTTATTCAAATCAAGTCTACGATATAAAGAGAGAGGCATAACACTAACACCGGCTCCAAGATCACATAAAGCAGTTTTAACATAGTTTCTTTTAATGGAGCATGGTATAGTAGGTACTCCTGGATCTCCAAGTTTCTTTAAAAGTATAATTAGCAAGCATGGTGGAAATTTCAGCTTCCGATATCTTTCTCTTATTTGTAACAATATCTTTCATATACTTAGCATAAGGATTCATTTTGAGCATATCAGTTAGTCACATACGCAAAAAGATAGGTCTAATCATTTCAGCAAAGCGCTCGGAATCCTCATCATCCTTTTTCTTGGATGGTTTGGGGGGAAAAGGCATGGGTTTCTGAACCCATGGTTCTCTTTCTTTACCGTGTTTCCTAGCAACAAAGTCTTTCTTATCATAACATTGATTCTTTGATTGTGGGTTATCAAGATCAACAACAGGTTCAATTTCTATATCATTATCATTACTAGGTTGAGCATCATCATGAACATTATCATTAACATTATTACTAGTTTCAGGTTCATTACCAGATTGTGTTTCAGCATCAGAAATAGAAATATCATTTGGATTCTCAGGTGGTTCAATAACAGGTTCACTAGAAGCATGCAAAGTCCAATCATTTTTCTTTTTCTTCTTTTTAGAAGGACTAGGTGCATCTACATTATTTCTCTGAGAATCTTGCTCAATTCTCTTAGGGTGGCCTTCAGGATACAAAGGTTCCTGAGTCATTCTACCACCTCTAGTCATAACTCTAACAACATTATCATTATTCTTACTATTTAATTCATTGAGCAAATCATTTTGAGCTTTAAGTACTTGTTCTACTTGAGTGGTAACCATAGAAGCATGTTTACTAATAAGTTTAAGTTCACCTTTGACATTAGCCATATAATCACCCAAGTGTTCAAGCATATTTGAATTGTATTTCAATTGTCTACCAAAATAAGCATTAAAGTCTTCTTGCTTAGCCATAAATTTATCAAACTCATCTAAGCATGGGCTAGCAAACTTAGTAAATGGGATTTCAGCTTTATCATATCTATAGAGAGAATTTACCTTTACTACCTGTCTCGGGTTATCAAGACCATGATTTTCTTCAATAGGTAAAGGATTAAGATCATATGTTTCTTCAACAGGCGGTAAATTAAGACCATGTATTTCTTCAATAGGAGGTAAATTCTTAACATCTTCAGCTTTAATACCTTTTTATTTCATAGATTTCTTTGCCTCTTGCATATCTTCAGGACTGAGAAATAGAATACCCCTCTTCTTCGGAGTTGGTTTAGGAATAGGCTCAGGATTTGGCTCTGGAGGTGTCCAATTATTTTCATTTGTCAACATATTATTCAATAGAATTTCAGCTTCATCCGGTGTTCTTTCCCTGAAAACAGAACCAGCACAACTATCCAGGTAATCTCTGGAGGCATCAGTTAGTCCATTATAAAAGATATCAAGTATTTCATTTTTCTTAAGAGGATGATCAGGCAAAGCATTAAGTAATTGGAGAAGCCTCCCCCAAGCTTGTGGGAGACTCTCTTCTTCAATTTGCACAAAATTATATATATATATCCCTTAAAGCAGTTTGTTTCTTATGAGCAGGGAAATATTTAGCAGAGAAGTAATAAATCATATCCTGGGGACTACGCACACAACCAGGATCGAGAGAATTAAACCATATCTTAGCATCACCCTTTAATGAGAACAGAAATATTTGAAGGATATAAAAGTAACGAGTTCTCTCATCAATAGTGAACAGGGTGGCTATATCATTTAGTTTAGTAAGATGTGCCACAACAGTTTCAGATTCCTAGCCATGAAAAGGATTAGATTCAACCAAAGTAATTATATCAGGATCAACAGAGAATTCATAATCCTTATGGGTAATACAGATAGGTGAAGTAGCAAAAGCAGGGTCAGGTTTCATCCTAGCATTTAGAGATTGCTTATTCCATTTAGATAATAACCTCGTAAGTTCGTATCTATCTTTGCAAGCTAAAATAGCTAAAGAAGCTTCTTCATCAAAAACATAACCCTCGGGAATAACAGGAAAGTCTTCATCATCAATTTCATCAGTATTATCAGATTCAATATTTTCAATCTCTCTAGCCCTAGCAAGTTGTTCGTCAAGAAACTCACCAAGTGGCATAGTAGTATCAAGCATAGAAGTAGTTTCATCATAAGTATCATGTATAGCAGAAGTAGCATCATCAATAACATGCGACATATTAGAATGAATAGCAGAAGCAGGTTTAGGTGTCGCAAGCTTACTCAAAACAGAAGGTGAATCAAGTGCAGAGCTAGATGGCAGTTCCTTACCTCCCCTCGTAGTTGAGGGATAAATCTTGGTTCTTGGATCTTTCAAGTTCTTCATAATGATAAGCAGATATAAATCCCAAGTGACTCAAAGAATAGAGCTATGCTCCCCGGCAACGGCGCCAGAAAAGAGTCTTGATAACCCACAAGTATTGGGGATCGCAACAGTTTTCGAGGGTAGAGTATTCAACCCAAATTTATTTATTCGACACAAGGGGAGCCAAAGAATATTCTCAAGTATTAGCAGTTGAGTTGTCAATTCAACCACACCTGGAAACTTAGTATCTGCAGCAAAGTATTTAGTAGCAAAGTAATATGATAGTAGTGGTAACGGTAGCAAAAGGTAACAGTAGTAAAAGTAATGTTTTTGGTATTTTGTAGTGATGATAGCAATAGCAATGTAAAAGTAAAGAAGCGAAGAACAATATATGGAAAGCTCGTAGGCAATGGATCAGTGATGGAGAATTATGCCGGATGTGGTTCATCATGTAACAGTCATAAACTAGGGTGACACAGAACTAGCTCCAGTTCATCAATGTAATGTAGGCATGTATTCCGAATATAGTCGTACGTGCTTATGGAAAAGAACTTGCATGACATCTTTTGTCCTACCCTCCCGTGGCAGCGGGGTCCTTACGGAAACTAAGGGATATTAAGGCCTCCTTTTAATAGAGTATCGGAACAAAGCATTAACACATAGTGAATACATGAACTCCTCAAACTACGGTCATCACCGGTAAGTATCCCGATTATTGTCACTTCGGGGTTAACGGATCATAACACATAATAGGTGACTATAGACTTGCAAGATAGGATCAAGAACTCTCATATATTGATGAAAACATAATAGGTTCAGATCTGAAATCATGGCACTCGGGCCCTAGTGACAAGCATTAAGCATAGCAAAGTCATAGCAACATCAATCTCAGAACATAGTGGATACTAGGGATCAAACCCTAACAAAACTAACTCGATTACATGATAGATCTCATCCAACCCATCACCGTCCAGCAAGCCTACGATGGAATTACTCACGCACGGCGGTGAGCATCATGAAATTGGTGATGGAGGATGGTTGATGATGACGATGGCGACGGATTCCCCTCTCCGGAGCCCCGAACGGACTCCAGATCAGCCCTCCTCAGAGGTTTTAGGGCTTGGCGGCGGCTCCATATCGTAAAATGCGATGAATTCTACTCTCTGATTTTTTTCTCCCCGAAACACAATATATAGAGTTGGAGTTGGAGTCAGAGGAGCTCCAGGGGGCCCACAAGGTAGGGGGCCGCGCCCTAGGGGGGCAGGCGCGCCCCCCACCCTCGTGGATAGGTGGTGGGCCCCCTGGCCTTCATCTTTTGCAGGTATTTTTTATTATTTCTGAAAAGTTGCTCCGTGAAGTTTCAGGTCATTCCGAGAACGTTTGTTTCTGCACATAAATAACACCATGGTAATTCTGCTGAAAACAGCGTTAGTCCGGGTTAGTTCCATTCAAATCATGCAAGTTAGAGTCCAAAACAACAGCAAAAGTGTTTGTAAAAGTAGGTACGACGGAGACGTATCAGATTTCTGTTCCGATTTTCGTTTTAGTTTATCTTTTCACTCGTTTATCGGAATCAGGCGATTCAAGCACCTAAATCTTCGTCTCGAAGCCCTCTTTCCGTTTAACCAACTTGAACAATATTTTGATACAGTAAAATTTGACTTTAGTCCATATTAGTAATCGGATCTTGTTTCTTTCGCAGTTTGAGTTTCGTTGCTCCGTTCGATTTGATTCTTTTTGCAAACCGGAGTTCTTAAGTTGAACATTCTGGTTAGATCTTCTTATTCGTGTTTTACCCATGTGTCTTTGATTGATTGATTATGTATTCTATTGTTTGTTTGCGATAGAACACCCAGAGTGCGAAGCGTGCTACTACGAGTCTCTAGGTTTTGTGGATCATCAGCAAGGCAAGTAACAGTTTGATTATATCCCTTTATCACCCATTTTTATGCATTAGTTTCAACCCTCAAACATTGTATGGTTAGGACTTGATTACATGTGGGATTGGGAAGTAGTTGATGAGGTAGAACCTATTGCCCTGTTATTATCAAACCCTTGGGAGTTACTTCTACGTATTGCTTATATTGCCATGCTATGCTCGTAGACGTGGTTTGGGTGAGTGAATCCATGACAGATGTGAGATTGTTAATTAATGGTTCAACTTAAGGTGGCAACTTTAATACACATCTGGGTGGATTGCTTGTCGGGCACCTGGAGAATCCAGTGTTGTCCTAGGATATCCTGGAGTACCCGTGTGATAATCCTAAGGTCCGCCACCCGGGCTCAAAGGGAACTGAGATATTTCATGCTAGAAACTTCCATGTGCAGCCACAAGCTATTATGGGCTCTAGCATAGTGGAGTAAGTTGCACGACCTCTTCCAGTGGTAGGCTAGCAGATGTAGGGGATGTAGTTTGGTACGGTCTACCTGGGGTTAGAGTTAATGCTTCTGAAAGACTATGTCTCGGTCATCCGTTTCTCAAACACCATGTAGTGCGAGAAATCCAACGGAAGAGATCGAGTCTTGTGGGGAAAAGTGCGCAAACCTCTGCAGAGTGTACAAACTAATCATGATTAGCCGTGTCCCCGGTTATGGACATCTTGAGTATCTAGTACTTGGATTAGCATAAGTATCTCATCACTCTAAATTAATAGTGTTGGGTTGATAATTACTTATAATTGGGATTGAGTTGGAGGAACCTTCTCAATGATGTTTCAACTACCATGATAGTTAAATAAAATATATTCCTTTGTTGTAGGGAAAAATTGGCTTTTCGCAAAACTATAACCATAGAGCTTTCCACCAGCCAAATATGCATGTAGTGATAGCATTAGTCAGTTATTGCTCTACCGTGTTATTTTGCCAGCATATTCCATGTGCTGAGCCGTTTTCGGGTTGCAATGTATTATGTTGCAGACTTTTCAGATGAGGAGTAAGGTTCATTAGGTCGTTGCCGTGCAGCTCAGCTATGCCGTTAGAGTTGATGGACTCACTTTATCTTCCAAGCCTTCCGCTGTTATCGCATTAGATGGCCTTATGCCATATTTATTGTAATAAGTTCTCTTTTGAGACATTCGATGTAATAAGTGTGTGCTTGCTACTCTATTATAAATACTTCGAGTATTGTGTGTGTCAGCATTACCGATCCAGGGATAACACTGAAGCACAGAGACTTGACCGTTTGAGGTCGGGTCGCTACAAGATGGTATCAGAGCACACGCTGAGTGTAGGACACGACCACTAAGCTAAAGCCCTAGATCACCACTCTCTTCTCATTTCTGACTCCTCTCCATTTTCTACTCTTTAGGATGGCGGACGCAAGGAACAAGTTTTCACAACCGGATGAAGAAGCACCTTTTGGACGACAATTGAACAAAGTCACTAAGTACCTAAACATTGGAATACCAAGCTTCACCGGGACTTACAATGCCACTTTACCAGAAGAGGAGCGATGGATGATTCAAGTTCAAGTTCCAGGAAGGACATTCGCGCCAGTCACTAAACCCATAGAGTTTTCCTTTGATGCACCAACCTGGAGTCTAGGAAAGAGTATGGCGGCTCACATCATCGTGGGACACATTGGAGAAGTTTACCATAAGGAGCTTAAGGGTACTATCTACCAGATTTGTGGGCGCCGAGATGAGCAATGGGAGATGATCAGCACCAGGAAGGATAGATCAATCACAACTTTCATCCAGGAGTTAAACCAGCACATTCGTCGCCAGGAGAACCAGATGTGCACAGGCATGATAGACCTGAAGAAGGCAATGACAAGGATCATGGAACTGGAGGAAGAACTCAAGGCTACTCGCGGAGATTATGAGGAGGAAATCGTTGTACTAGTGGATAAGAATGATGATCTAGAAAGGAAGCTAGGAATTTTCATGGGATACCCCGCGCCAGGAGGAGAAGATGATGAACCCAAGGAGATTTGTTCTGAGGACTACATCATCATCGACGACACCGACTCGGACCCCAACAGTAGCGATGATGACTATGTTGATGAAGCTGGAGCGGACATCATGGAGTCTTTGACAGATCAATATTTCTAGTAGACCACCACATCAGTAGTAGTATTCCACCATGTATATAGTATAGTCCGAGCACTTTTGTAACGATAGTTAGATCGATTGTATGCCCTTTCTTGATTGATTGAGTGATATGATTGTGTTTGCCTCATGTGCATATGGGTAGTGTTTCTCTCACTAGACCTCATTCTATTCTATTCTCTTCTCTCTAAACCCTCAGATGCCTCCGAGGTGTGACCCCGGATTTACCTTCCCACCGGAGCTCACTCAGTTGATCCAGCAGCAGAATACAGTGATGTAGTTGTTAGTTCAGAACCAAGGCAACAACAACAACAACAACAACAACAACAACCCACCACCACCACCAGTTGACAACTTAGCTCGTTTTCTGAGGTTGCAACCACCGGTGTTTTCCAGTAGCACCTAGCCAATAGTGGCAGATGATTGGCTCCGCAGGATTGGAAGGGAGTTAACCACTACAGGATGTACAGATGCTGAGAAGGTGCGTTTGCCGCACATCAGTTGGATGGACCAGCAGCCTCATGGTGGGAGAATTACACTGTCACATACCCTATAGCCACTGTTACATGGGATCAATTTCAGCAAGCATTCCGCACCGCCCATGTCACAATGAGAGCTATGGGCATGAAGAAGCATGAGTTTCACAACTTGCGCCAAGGGAACCGTACTGTGGGGCGGTACGTGGATGAATTTAGTAAGCTGTCTCGTTATGCCCCTGATAATGTGGCCACAGATGCCGCGAAGCAAGAGAAGTTTATGGAACGGCTGAACGATGAGATGAGCATGCAATTGATGGTGGCAACATTTAACAACTACCAGGAGTTGGTAGACAAGGCTCTTATGATTGAAGGGAAGTAGCAGCAAATTGAGAGCCACAAAAGGAAGTATGGACAAGGAAGGTACAACTCAGGAGCCCAGCAGAAGCCTCGTCTAACCCCGAACTCGGGAGGACTTGTTCATAACCATGGAGGTCATAACCATAACGGAGGAAGTTCTCATAACCACAATGGTTCCAAGAATGGGACTGGGAACGGAGTAAGCAACAATCGGAACCGCTCCAATCCAGCCACACCCGCCAAGAGAGACCTAAGTCACATTACTTGCTTCAAGTGCGGGAAGACTGGACACTATTCCACGGAGTGCCCTGAAGCGAAGAATGGAAGCGGTAATGGGAGCGCTGGGAAGAAGCCCAATCCATTCAACAAAGGACAAGTGAACCACATTAACGTGGAGGAGGTTGAAGGGCAGCCAGACGCAGTTATCGGTAAGTTTTTGGTTAAGTCTTTTACCGCCCTTGTTCTTTTTGATACTGGTGCATCACATTCATACATATCAAGGGGATTCGTGGATAAGTTTAAACTACCAACCCAAGCCCTTAGGACCCCTCTGTTAGTAAGTTCACCTGGAGCAGAGTATATGGCTAGCCGATGGTGCGACCGGATACCCTTAACCATTGGTAGCCATGTTTTCTCGTCAGACCTGATAATTTTGGAGTCACAAGGATTGGATGTGATATTAGGCATGGACTGGATGTCAAATTATGGAGGAAGCATTGACTGTGCTAGTAAATCGATTTATCTCACCACCCCGGAGGGAAAAAGGATCAAGCATGTATCTAGGCATGCGCCTAGGAGGAGCCAAGTAAATACCCTCATGGGGGTTGTTCAGGAGGAAGTGCCTGTAGTGAAGGATTACCCAGATGTTTTTCCAAAAGAGTTACCAGGCATGCCATCGGATCGAGGCATCGAGTTTTTGATAGAGCTATTGCCAGGTACATGGCCAATATCAAAGAGACCCTACCGGATGCACGCAAATGATCTGGAGGAGATTAAGAAGCAGATCAAGGAGTTATTGGAGAAAGGTTACATCCGACGGAGTTCATCACCATGGGGAGCCCCAGTGCTCTTGGTTGAGAAGAAGGATAAGTCTCTAAGGATGGTTGTTGATTATCGTGCATTGAATGAGGTGACAATCAAGAACAAATACCCACTGTCGATGATCAATGATTTGTTTAACCGGTTGCAAGGAGCTAAGGTGTTTTTGAAGATCGATCTGCGATCAGGATATCACCAGCTGAAGATTCGGGAGAAGAATATACCTAAAACCGCATTTACAACAAGGTACGGGTTATATGAGTATACGGTCATGTCATTTGGACTGACTAACACCCCTGCCTATTTCATGAGCATGATGAACAAAGTGTTCATGGAATATTTGGATAATTTTGTTGTGGTGTTCATTGATGATATAATGGTATACTCAAAGAATGAAGAGGAGCACAAGGAGCATTTGCGTTTAGTTCTTGATAAACTCAGGGAACATCAGTTGTATGCCAAGTTCAGCAAATGTGAGTTTTGGTTGAAGGAAGTTGGATTCCTTGGACATGTTATATCAGGAGAAGGTATAGCAGTAGACCCCACCAAGGTTCAGTCAGTCACTGAATGGTTGGCACCCACTTCAGTTAGCGAGATCCGCAGTTTTCTTGGACTCGCAGGATACTATCGGAGATTCATTGAGAATTTTTCCAAGATTGTGAAGCCAATGATAGAGCTATTGAAGAAGGATACCAAATTTAAATGGACGGAAGAATGTGAAGCGAGTTTTCAGGAGTTAAAGAAATGTCTGACTATAGCCCCATTACTGATTCTATCGGATATACGCAAGGATTTCCAAGTGTATTGCGACGCCTCTCGCTTAGGACTTGGAGGAGTACTGATGCAGGACGGAAGAGTTGTTTCGTATGCCTCGCGACAAGTGAAACCACATGAGTTAAATTATGCTACGCATGATTTGGAGTTGGCTGCCGTAGTGCATGCGTTGAAGACTTGGAGACATTACCTTATTGGAAACCATTGTGATGTGTACACTGACCATAAGAGTTTGAAGTACATTTTCACACAGAAGGAGCTGAACCTTAGGCAAAGGAGATGGTTGGAGCTTATAAAGGATTACGACATGAAGCTTCACTATCATCCAGGCAAGGCCAACGTTGTAGCAGACGCTTTGAGCCGGAAGAGTTATGCCAACACACTCATAAGCGCAGGATTGCCAAAGGAGTTGGCAGAGGATCTCAGGGAACTTCGATTGGAGATTGTCCCTAGAGGTTTTGTTGCAACAATGGAAGTTCAGTCTACA
This sequence comes from Triticum aestivum, assembly GCF_018294505.1. NCBI lineage: Eukaryota > Viridiplantae > Streptophyta > Magnoliopsida > Poales > Poaceae > Triticum > Triticum aestivum. Next base: position 143,127,377 of record NC_057797.1, read on the forward strand.
TTGTTAGGAAAGATTCGAGAAGCTCAGAAGGATGACAAAGAGATTGCTGAGATAGAAGAGAGAATGAGCAAAGGAAAGTCCAAAGGTTTCGTGAGGATGAACACGACACCTTGTGGTTTGAGGACCGTGTTTATGTGCCCAATAACACAGAGATTAGGAAGTTAATACTTCAGGAGGCTCATGACTCACCATATTTGATACACCCCAGAAACACCAAGATGTATGTGGATTTAAAGGAGCATTTCTGGTGGACTGGTATGAAGAAGGATATTGCCGAGTATGTAGCCGTAAGTGATGTATGCCAGAGAGTGAAGGTAGAACATCAAAAGCCAGCCGAATTGTTACAGCCTATGCTGATACTCGAATGGAAGTGGGATAAGTTTGGCATGGATTTCGTCACCAAATTGCCCAGGACCAAATCAGGATATGATTCTATATGGGTAGTAGTTGATCTCTTGACCAAAGTAGCTCACTTTATCCCAGTGAAAACCACCTATACAAGAGCCAAGTTGGCCAAGATATACATGACCAGGATCGTATGTTTGCATGGAGTTCCAAGGACCATTATATCAAATAGAGGAACCCAGTTTACCTCAAAGTTTTGGAATTAGTTGCATGAAACTTTGGGAACTAGAGTGGACTTCAGTACAGCTTTTCACCCGCAAACAGATGGACAGACCGAGAGAGTCAACCAGATTCTGGAGGATATGTTGAGAGCTTGTGCACTAGATTATGGATCTAGTTGGGATGACAACTTGCCCTATGCAGAGTTCTCATACAACAATAGTTACCGGGCCAGTTTGAAGATGGCACCTTTTGAAGCCTTGTATGGAAGGAGGTGCAGGACACCGTTGTTGTGGGATGAAGTTGGAGACTGTCAGTTGTTTGGACCCGATTTGATCAAGGAATCAAAAGAAAAGGTTAAATTGATTAGAGATAGATTGAAGGTAGCTCAGTCCCGATAGAAGAGTTATGTAGATTCAAAAGGCAAGGAGGTAGCCTATGAAATCGGAGATAGAGTGTATCTTCGAGTATCACCACTCCGAGGAGTTAAGCGCTTTGGAGTTAAGGGAAAGTTAGCGTCATGTTTTGTGGGACCATACAGAGTTTTGGAACATATGGGAGAAGTTGCTTATAAGTTGGAATTACCCGAAGGATCGTCAGGAGTTCACGATGTGTTCCACGTTTTTTAGTTGAAGAAGTGCCACGCAGAGATGGCTGACATTCCTCTGAGAGATATAGTACCACTAGAAGCGATTCAGTTGGACAATGATTTGGCTTATGAGGAGAAACCAGTCAAGATCGTCGAGTTTGCCAGTCGGGTTACCCGCAGCAAGGTTATTAAGTTTTGCAAGGTTCAGTGGAGCCACCATACCGAGGACGAAGCCACCTAGGAACGAGAGGATGATCTTCGCAAAGACCACCCACACCTATTTTCTAGCCAACCCGAATCTCGAGGGCGAGATTCATCTTAAGGGGGGTAGGTTTGTAACATCCCAAATTTTCAATTTGGAATGTTATACATTAGGTCATCATTGCATATCATATTTTATTGCAGTTATCCTCGAAATCCTAAGGAACTCAAGGACCCTCGGAGAGAGAGTTGGAGATTTCATTGTTTTCATATTTGAATTCTATCAAATATTGAAACGAGGATTTTTGGTTTTAATTATTTTTCTCTCCGAAAAAATTTCATGTTAAAATATATGAGATGAGATAATATGACTTCTCCAAAAGAAATGAAATATTGGAGGAAAAATATTAAGATCAAATATTTGCTTTTATTGGGATTTTATTGCAATTTTATTTGCATTAGAAAAATTGCATGTTTTCAAAATTGCATTTCAGGGCCAAGAAAATGTTCATCTTATTCTAAATATTTTATTTAGACGGTGAAAATTTGTTTTGGCATTTTTAGATTTTTATTTATTTTTCTAGGGTTTATTTTCATCGCAACGTTTTTTTAAAGAGTTAGCGCCCGACTGGGCCGAAGCCCAGCCGAGCCGGCCGGCCCAACCCCGCGCCGCCACCAACATCGCCGGGCGAGTTCGAGCCGGACACGCCTCGCCGCCGCCGTGCCCCCTCGCCCAAGCTGCCTCCCCCCCTTTATAAGCCAAGCTCGGGGCCCCTCGGGACCCCAAGTCGCCGCAGCCATCGCCGCCTGCCGGAGCCCCGCCGTCCGCAAACCGCCGTCGCGCCGCAGCGCCCAACTGCTACGCCTCACCGTCGCCCCACCGCCGCAACTGAACCCCGCCGGAGCCGCCCCGCCTCGCCGGAGGTATACGCCGCCGCCGCCGTCGTTCGGTTTTATTTTAAAACCGATTCGGTATTTTTAGAAACCCCTAGGTTTCGTTTTTTTAGAATAGATCGGTTTTAGTAATTTTTTTTCTCGGTTTAGTTACTTAGCAGCTGTTCGTCCGTACGTTCGTTTTAATGAACGGTGTTCACTCGTTAGTCACAGACAGCAAACGTTCGTTCATTAGCCTATTCGTCAGTTTTTTCTTTTTCTCGGATTTTCCGCGATTATTTTCGATCGTGATTTCTGATCCGATTTTCATTTTAGTTTATCTTTTCGCTCGTTTATTGGAATCAGGCGATTCAAGCGCCTAGATCTTCGTCTCGAAGCCCTCTTTTTGTTTAACCAACTTGAACTAGATTTTGATACAGTAAAATTTGACTTTAGTCCAGATTAGTAATCGGATCTTGTTTCTTTCGCAGTTTGAGTTTCGTTGCTCCGTTCAATTTGATTCTTTTTGCAAATCGGAGTTCTTAAGTTGAACATTCTGGTTAGATCTTCTTATTCATGTTTTACCCGTGCGTCTTTGCTTGATTTCTTATGTATGCTATTGTTTGTTTGCGATAGAACACCTAGAGTGCGAAGCGTGCTACTACGAGTCTCTAGGTTTTGCGGATCATCAGCAAGGCAAGTAACACTTTGATCATATCCCTTTATCACCCAGGTTTATGCATTAGTTTCAACCCTCAAACATTGTATGGTTAGGACTTGATAACATGTGGGATTGGGAAGTAGTTGATGAGCTAAAACCTATTGCCCTATTATTATCAAACCCTTGGGAGTTACTTCTACGTATTGCTTATATTGCCATGCTATGCTTGTAGATGTGGTTTGGGTGAGTGAATCCATGAAAGATGTGAGATTGTTAATTAATGGTTCAACTTAAGGTGGCAACTTTAATACACATCTGGGTGGATTGCTTGTCGGGCACCTGGAGAATCCAGTGTTGTCCTAGGATATCCCGGAGTACCCGTGTGATAATCCTAAGGTCCGCCACCCAGGCTCAAAGGGAACTGAGATATTTCATGCTAGAAACTTTCGTGTGCAGCCACAAGCTATTATGGGCTCTAGCATAGTGGAGTAAGTTGCATGACCTCTTCCAGTGGTAGGCTAGCAGATGTAGGGGATGTAGGTTGGTACGGTCTATCCGGGGTTAGAGTTAATGCTTCTAAAAGACTGTGTCTCGGTCATCCATTTATCAAACACCATGTAGTGCGAGAAATCCAATGGAAGAGATCGAGTCTTATGGGGAAAAGTGTGTAAACCTCTGTAGAGTGTACAAACTAATCATGATTAGCCGTGTCCCCGGTTATGGACATCTTGAGTATCTGGTACTTGGATTATCATAAGTATCTCATCACTCTAAATTAATATTATCTATTCCTTTGTTGTAGGGAAAAATTGGCTTTTCGCAAAACTATAACCATAGAGCTTTCCACCATCCAAATATGCATGTAGTTATAGCATTAGTCAGTTCTTGCTCTACTGTGTTATTTTGTCAGCATATTCCATGTGCTGACCCGTTTTCGGGCTGCAACGTATTATGTTGCAGACTTTTCAGACGAGGAGTAAGGTTAGTTAGGTTGTTGCCGTGCAGCTCAGCTATGCCGTTGGAGTTGATGGACTCACTTTATCTTCCAAGCCTTCCGTTGTTATTGCATTAGATGGCCTTATGCCATATTTATTGTAATAAGTTCTCTTTTCAGACATTCGATGTAATAAGTGTGTGATTGCTACTCTGTTATAAATCCTTCGAGTACTGTGTGTGTCAGCATTACCGATCCAGGGATGACACTGAAGCACAGAGACTTGACCGTTTGAGGTCGGGTCGCTACATAACAACCTTAACTGAAACCACCAGGGGCACTTAGCAACCATAGCTGAAAGCGGTATGAGTACCTATACAGGTTCAACCGTAAAAGGCACGCCTCGAACAGTGCTACTTTGCCTACAGTTAACCAAAGGGTGAGGCCGCCAAGCCCCAAGACAAGGCCCAGGCGCCACCCCGCGCATCCACAACCTTCTGAAAGCGGATTCATCTTGCAATGTGGTCAATAAACAGGATATTCGCTTTAGAGCCATGGGAAAGTAGGAACATAATCTTCTGTCCTATTCTCCAAGATGGACGGGCCTTCATTATTTGAGACCACCCATGAATAAGTATCTTTTCACCTCCAAGGGGAATGGAGTAGGTCGACATAAACATCATATTGTGACCAAGCGCAAGTCTGACCCGACCATGGTCAGGCATCTGTATAGGAAAAATAGACCTGGGCGGTTCCTGTTTCAAGAAGATCACAACTGTAAAATTGTGCATAAGCAAGAGTTTATGAACAACATATATAACAGAAAACAGCTCCTACCATAAGTTTCTCAACACAGTTGGACCTGTTCAACGAGTGCAGCAGTGGCACACATATCCCACGTGGCCTTCCACCATTGAAACGCCCCACAAGTACCTCAAGACTATCAATAAAGTGTAGAAATGTGTGGATGTCATCCAAGTCAACTTCAGTGCCATGAGTAACAGCCTAGTTCTTATAGAATAACAAACGAGTAGCCTGCTTAACTCTAAAAAACTACACGTGCCACCAATTATAAGAAAATATTAGTTAGAAGTAGCATCTTCGTCAGAGATTCGTTGCTACTTCTAAAGTTAAATTGTGATTAGTTAGACAGAATAGGTGGATTAAGAAGTAACATGGATAAACAATTGGAACAACATCGGGGTGGAAGATCGCAGTAAGATGAGACCGGGTTCTGCTATTTCCATCAACATTCGTGCGCCAACTTTCAGTCCGTAACACTTGAGAAAGTTTATCCAAGTTCGGCCATAAAAAAGCAGTGATCTTCTTGGTTCATGAACCCAACTCAAAACTTATATCCATGGCTTGTCTTCACTGTGACCATTAAAATGGTGTATTTAGTTATGGCAAGGCCGAGCATCTTGAGTACATGTGTTCTGGCAAAGCAAGGAATGCACTACAAGAAAAATAATATGAGAGCACAATGTATTCCCTATATCCAAATGTAGAAATAATTTCCTCCTTCACGTCAGTGTTGACCATGGTACTAGTACCTTTTATCCAAATATAGCAATCCAAGTTTCCAAATTAGTTGACAACATGTTCAAAAAACCCCACCCTCCCGGATAGAAAAGAGGATACTAGGAACATACTGTGCGTGTTCTAAAATCCTGTGTTAGGATGAGAAGGAACAAGTGTGGCGTCTCACCGAGGCCGCGGAAACCTATAGGGTCCTCGCACTTTGGGCACTGCAAATGAAACACACTAGATTCAGTAGGAAGAAAAATGCATCAACGGTGGCGGCTGCCATCTTAGGAGTACCCGAGACCAAGGGACTTGGATTTATCGGGATGGATGAAGAATTCGTACCAGGTTCTCCATGAGAAAACCCTATGCAATCACCGAGCGGGGGTTTTCTCTGAACAAGCAGACGAGGGAGAAGGGGATTCAGGCCCAGTGAAATATTGTCGCTTCATCCGTCCAGCTTACTGCTAAAGCTGTAAAGGTGGGGTTTTTTGTGATTTGACGGCTCATTGGGCATTATTGCGGCGCTACGACCGGGGTGTGTGTACCATGCAGTTGTGCACTCTAATTTGGTGCATATGGCACATGGACTTCGTTGTCGGATGCCCCACATATCAGCGAAAGGAAGTAGAAAGACAGGAGTAACTAGTTACACATAAATATATTTTTGACAAAGAGATACTCCCTCTGTAAAGAAATATAAAGATCTTTTATATCACAACTTTATACATAAGAAAAATCAAGGGGAATATATATAACATATATAATTATAAAAACATAGTTTTTTAACACGGTATAGACGAGTTGGTGATGATGGTGTGCCTGCCATCCTGCAATATAGGTTGTCCGATTTATATCTGATGGATAGGAAGGAAGCTATGGCAATTTTGTAAAAAGGTACCCACACACCCCTCCGCATTTGCAAATAAGGCCTTCCCTCGTTCATCCTTTTCTCCCACATCTTGATGTTACGTGCAACGCACAGGCATTATGGGGGTTCAGCTGAGAAATACTCAGACGGGCTCACGGTTTTGGACTTTGGGCCACAGGTCGGTGGGCCTGGATGTTTGGGGGCCCATGTGTTCTACCTCAGCACTTTTCATATTGCAAGTGGTTGGTACGGTGCTGGTTTTAGATTTTGTCGCAAGGCGAATAAACAAAATCGAATAAAGCATGGCAGCTGTTGGAACGAAATCAAACGACAGTTCCTAACAAGCAATCAGAGTTGCAATTCTATCAACGATACTGTCGTACTACTTATACACACATGACACTTGTTTCACCATGCTAGAGTATTACATCAAAATCTCTCAGAGGATAGATCAGTTCGGCGGTTGCGTGCTACTACTGAAGAATTTCAAAGTTGATTTGGACCAGCTCTCCTTGCCAAGAAAGTTCAATTTTGACATCATCCCCTGCCGCAATATATGATTTAGATTTTAACCTTGACCATCCTTTAGCATCAATCATCATGTGACCATCCTTTGTACTTACGGTATATTGAGCAGGTTCATTCACACCAAGGCTGCGCATGGTAAGAGAAACTTGGCCATGGTCGCCCGGATTGTTGAACGACTCCCTCGTTGCTCTAGGAATTCTCTGTTTGCAAACAAGAAGACATACACAAACAGTTAGATCAACACAGTGAATCATGTGAAACAACATGGAAAGAAAAAAGAATGAAGCACTTTGTTAGACTTGTAGTTTTGTACGTATTGTAACTTCTGTACATTGTATCTATACCCGATGAGGTACCCCCTCTTTATATATGTTGCCATGGACGACCTAACAGGTGTCGAAGCCCACAACACCCAAAACCCTTCGTCTATCAGGGTATGAGACACAATCTCGCGATCCTGACCTAGCTCCGCCGACCCATGTCGTCTTCCACTACTTCCTCGGAGGTTGCCGCCACTTCTATCTCCGGTGCGGCTGCCCTCGCTGCTTTCACCGGTGCGACGCCTATGTCTGTCGCTACCTCTTTGCTCGTTGATCCCTACTCGGCCCCTGCTTCGCTCGCCGATCCGATCGGGTCAGGAGCGCCTGTCTTCGCTCCGCCGGCTCATGTGCTGCCGTTCCTGTCCAATCTTCTCCAAGGAGGACCTGCTTCTACTCCCCTGGTGACCAGATCGACGGGGGCCTTGTTTTCCGGGGCGACTTCCTCGGCTCCTCCCGGCTCACCGGCACTGCGCCCCAACTATGGCGCGCTGGCACCCTACGCGCCGCCACCGCCGTATGCGTACGACCCTGCCGCCTTTGGTGCCTTCTACGGCCCTCCTTACGGTGCCCCCTACGGCGTCCCCTATGCTGGTCATGGCGCTCCTCCTGCTGCCGGCTATGGTGCTCTGTATGGCTCCGGCTATGCGGCGTTCCCGAGGCCCGCGACTTACGGTGTGTCACCACCTCCTCCACCACCGGTCCCTCCAGCTATGCCATAGTCCTCGCTCGCGGTGGATGTCACCTCCTCCGGTGCTGTCCCTATGCCGCCCTATGACTTCTCCCTCGACGTCATCATGACTCCGCCGTTCTACTTTAGCAATCTTCTACCGGTTAAACTGAAGATGGACAATTATTTGTTCTGGCGCGCACAGAATCTTCCCCTCCTCCATAGTCACTACCTGGAGGGTTTTGTGGATGGTACTCTGCCATGTCCCTCGCCGAATCAACATATGTACCGACCGTGGATTGCTCAAGATCAAGGGATTCTCTCGGTGATTCAGTCCTCTCTCACCGAGGGCGTCGCCGGCTTGGTTCTCTTTGCTACTACATCGCATGAGGTATGGAATGCGCTGGAGTCCAGTTTCTCCGCACAATCCTCCTCTCAGCATATGCCACAACCAGAGCCGGATCCGATCGCATAGCGGGCGCGGGCGCCGGGGACCCTGCATGCCCCATGCAGGAAGCCGCAGCGGCAGGATCGACATGATCCGTCAAAGCAGCTGTCGGAGCAGTGGAGGAGTCCTCTAGGAGAACAAGCCGAGCACCTCTACCAGTTCCTGCACCATGGTTAGACAACAAAAGAGGCGAGTCTGCAGCATCTACAAATTGATCATGCAATAAAAGATATGAATGCACTGGTTCAGTAGGTGTGATGACAGGAGTTGGAAGATTAGAAAAAGGAAAAACATGCTCATCAAAGATAACATCATGCAAAATATACACACGATTTGTTGGAACGTGAAGGCGTTTATAACCTTTGTGCAACGGACTGTACCCAAGGAAGACACATTTTTTTAGAGAGGAACTCAAGCTTGCGACTATTGTAAGGATGGAGATGCGACCAACACGCACAATCGAAAACTTTGAGAAAAGTGTAATCAGGAGTCTCATGAAGCAAGAGTTCAAGCGGAGTTTTCATGCCGAGAAGCCGCGACGGAAGTCTATTTATAAGAAAACAGGCGGTAGTAAAAGCATCACTCTAAAAATGAAAGGGAATAGAGGCATTTAGATTGCGGTACTCACCCCCCCCCCCAATCTAAATGCCTCTATTTATAAGAAAACAGGCGGTAGTAAAAGCTAGTAAGGTCAAACTGGTCTCAACAAGATGACGATGCTTACGTTCGGCTGAACCATTCTGCTGATGTG
>NC_057797.1:143136678-143145676 GCF_018294505.1 Triticum aestivum
GATTGTACATGAATAATTTTGTGTTGTAGGAGACGCTCAACATGTGTTTGGAATTTAAGAAAAACATCGAACACATTAGACTTGTGTTTAAGAATATAAATCCAAGTAAAGCGACTATAAGCATCAATAAAGCTGACATAATACTTGACTTGTTGCTCGCGGGTTCAAACAACGTCAAGGTCTTGATTATGATGATACTTTCAGTCCCGTGATCAAGCCTACGACTATTCGTATGCTCTTGTCGCTTGCTGTTACTCATGGATGGTCTCTTCGACAACTCGATGTTCAGAATGCTTTTCTACATGGTGTTCTTGATGAAGAGGTCTATATGCGTCAGCCGCCTGGTTTTGTTGATCCTGCTCGTCCGCAGCATTTGTGTCTCTTGGTAAAGGCTCTTTATGGTCTTAAACAGGCGCCTCGTGCCTGACATGCGTGTCTCAGTTCTGCTCTCCGTGCACATGGATTTGTTCCTTCGATAGCTGATACTTCCTTGTTCATGCTACAGCGCCATACGGTCACTATGTACCTGTTGGTGTATGTCGATGACATCATCTTGATCAGCTCGTCAGCCTTTGCTGTGAATCGTCTTGTTTCTGCATTGAGTGGTGATTTTGCTATTACAGATCTTGGTCGGCTTCATTATTTCCTTGGCTTGGAGGTCTCTCATTCTGATGCCGGTCTGACTCTCACTCAGCAGAAGTACTCTCTGGATTTGCTTCGTTGTGCTGGTATGCTTCAGTGTACGCTTGCTACCACTCCCATGACAGCTTCTGATCGACTCTCTGCCCTTGATGGTACTCTTCTTCCTTCGGATGAGGCTACAACGTATCGCAGTATTGTTGGTGGCTTACAGTATTTGACGATTACTCATCCTGATATATCTTATGCGGTGAACAGCATGTGCCAGTTTCTTCATGCTCCTCGGGATACTCACTGGACTGTCGTGAATCGCATTATGCGCTATGTTTGTTTGACTGCTGCTCTGGGCCTGCATCTTCGGTCTGCTCCTTCCGGTAGCCTCTCGACATTTTCTGATGCAGATTGGGCTGGTAGCTCAGATGACAGGCGGTCCACGGGGGGATATGCAGTGCTCTGTGGTCCTAATTTGATCGCCTGGAGTGCTCGTAAACAAGCCACAGTGTCTCGTAGTAGTACTAAAGCTGAATACAAAGCAGTTGCCAATGCCACCGCTGAACTTATCTGGGTTCAGTCCTTGCTTCGAGAATTGAGAGTCTCTCAGCATCATCCACCTATTCTTTGGTGTGACAACATCGGTGCTACGTACCTTTCTTCAAATCTGGTATTTCATGCCCGAACGAAACACATGGAAGTTGACTATCACTTTGTCAGAGAACGAGTTTCACAGAAGTTACTTCACATCAAGTTCATCCCGTCAAAGGATCAACTTGCTGACATCTTCACGAAGCCGTTGCCACTACCACAGTTAAGATTGAGGGAGGGTGTTAGACTTGTAGTTTTGTACGTATTGTAACTTCTGTACATTGTATCTCTACCCGATGAGGAACCCCTCTTTATATATGTTGCCGTGGCCGACCCAATGGGTGTCGAAGCCCACAACACCCAAAACCCTATGTCTATCACACTTGGGCGGCCTATGCTTACCAAGAAGGTGGACATGTCGGTTTTTGTAAGGACTTTGGTATGTGAAGTGTGAACTGCAGCCCAGTCTGTTGCCGGTGCAACTGCTGGTTCCGTTTCCGCTGCATGGTCCGAAGCATATGCAAGTGCAAGTGTTGGTGCAGGTGCCGAAGTCGTTGCTGGTGCCCGTGCCGGTGCAACTGGTAGTGATGTTGCTGCTGCCGAAGATGGTGCTCCTTGTAGAGCTGGTGCCGGTGTCGGAGCAGGTGCCGGTGTCGATGCCCGATCCTCCGGTAGATCAGCCTGATCCACTGACGCGGTCGGTGCCCAATCCTCAGCTGGATCAGACTGAGCTGCTGCCGCTGTTAGTGCAAGAGCAACTATCGATGCTCGATCCGTTGCTGAAGGTGGTACCGATGTGCGAGACAGCGGCGATCGTGTCTGATATGCTATGATCAGCTTTCTAACTTGACTAGGCTCCGTTACCGTGATCCAGTCTTTTTCTTCATTTCTTTTAAACGCGAGAAGGACTAATTGTGGCATGTTTGTTAAACCAAACTGCAGTTCATCATAGGGATTCAGCTTGTACTCAGACAACAGACTGATCCAATTTTTTCCAGTAATATAAGTGATGGACAGTGCCTTCGTTACTGACACGACATAATAAGTGAAACCTGCAAAAATATCCATCGTAGAGCAAACCAAATGGTTTATTCCGTGATGAATGTCACATGGCAAAACCTGCATCATAAAATTGCAGCAAAGGAAAGAAAACAATACATTAAATCAATAAGATTTAGACAGTAAATCAATAAGATTTACTTGATGTGAAACGAGTGAATTCTTACTAGGAAATCATTATGTTGAAGTACTAAACAGAAGATTGGTCGTCCAACTATGCGTGGCATGCAGGGCCCCGCCTACTCCCACAAGCAGGACAGTCCAAAGGTCGTGACAAATTATACAGACCAAACATCCATGGGACTGGAAATCCTGGTGGGTGCGATAAACCCTACAATGCATACAAATATTGGAGTGTAACCATAATTGATAAACCGTCCTCACAAAAAAGATGATCTGAATACTTCAAAATATATAGACTAAATTGAGTGGACAGACATTAACATAGACTGTTCTCAGGACTCACCACACACCAAAAGCGGCAGTACTAAACAATACAGGGTTCACAAACACAAATCAAGTACTGAACAATAGTACTTACTACAGACAAGCAAAGTTGCACTAATTAAACTCTGCAGACTATTTCTTGCCACCGACCTACGGGATGAACCCCGCATAACTGACTAGGCCATGGAATTCGTGAGAGATGTCTACCGGCACCATCACCATCTCCTCAACCTTGGAGAACCTAATAGAGTGGTCTTTCCACTCATAAACATGACGATGAAGACAGGCCGCATCAGATTTGTCGGGAAGCTTTACAAGAACCACACCCTTCATAATCGAAGGCACAGCCAGGAAATTGTTGTGGTCAAGTACAGCCTCGAGAACACACCTGACAACAATGCTACAGGAAAACACTTGTTCAGGACACGTGGCAACAAGGACACATCAGCTGAATAGTTTAGTAGTAGAACTCATCCTCAGGTCTTCCAGTTCACACGACATGACTTTGAGAACTTCATCTCCACCACGGACCTGGTTCTAATTCAAACAGAAACCAAATATCTTATTACTACCTCCGTTCAGAAATATAAAATGGTTTTTGATTTTTTTACTCCATATATGACTACATACACGCACAGAAATGAGTGAGCAAAGACACTAGAACATGTCTTCAAAGGCATGAGATCAGAGGGATTACTTGCAATATCCATAACACAAGTTACTGATGCAAATATACCCTCTTCAAAGGTAGAATTGATGGACATAAAGTAGTTGAAAGTAATCTATAAGAAATCTGTGTCAACCTCTCGCATGTTTTGGTCAAAAGAGGAATTTAGAACCGCCATTTGGCACACAAAAATCACATGCAAGATCACCTAGAAAGTGGTACTACTAGTACTAGTATTGCGTGTTAGATGAAAAAACACGATCAAGATCGAGAAAAAGATCGTCAAGAAGAAATATTACCTGGACTTGCTTAATGAGGGATCCCAGAGAGGGGGGGCTTGGACAGGGCGATGGCTTTGAGTTTGTCTGCGATAGTCTCGGCGGGGTGCTTGCTCTTCTTCGTACCATGAGCCTTGATGGTTTTTGACAGAGCCATAGACATCACTTTGGCCGGTGCTCCAGCTTCCATCAAGAAACTATCAAATAGAAATAAAAGAAAAGAAGCCATAATCACAAACCCAAACGAAGAACAGAGAGGGAGTTATAGGATCGGTACCCGGGTTGCAAGATCGGGCCTTGGCCAGAATCAACACCATTGATGCGCTCACCTTTCCTTCTTTGGGAGAGAAGAACAATGGCAAAAGCAGGTCAGAGTTTTCTTGAAGAAATGAGGAACAAGATGAGGGAGAAGCAAGGGTTGGATAGAGAGGAAGCTGAGAGAGAAGAGTGAAATGATGGTTGCTTCGTCCATCCAACTTACTGCTGGAAAGGAGGGGGGTTTGTGATTTGATGGATCATTGGGCATTACTGCGATGCTTCGATCGGGGAAGTCTACTGTGCAGTTGGGCACTCTACTACGGAGTAATTTAGTGCATGGATGGTGGACCCTGATGATGGATGTCCCACACTTCGGCGAAAGTGAGTAGCAAAGTTCCCGACGACCGTCGAGGAGTATCCGCATGGTAGAGCGAGTCCACTATTTTTTCTGAAAAAAAAATGATTACAGCAAGCATTTCCACTCTTACGATGGAGGAGTGCGAAACACGGTAGCCACTTGAACATACACAGTGCTCCTACTACTAGGCATGTGCAGTGGTTCATACGTCAGTACTACATAATCTTGTTGCTAGTGTAGTAAGATATGACGATAACAATTGATGGTGTGCGCATGTCAACTATATGAACAGTAAGGTAACATAGTACCGCTTTTTGACTGTCCGGTCGAGAATGAACGGTGAGATCAATGTTAACAGAACTAGGTCTACAGCACACGAGAGTACGGTGCTACAGTACTCCATGAAACATGAGCCATATGAAGCACGGCGACTCAGTGTTTGGCAGGGTGTATGAAGGGTGCACGGGATGGGAGCAAAAGTTCCCTTCTCGACCCACTTTTGGGTGTTTGGCAGAGTGCATGAAGGGTGCATGAGTCCACACTAGTAGGTTAACACAAATACACGAAGAGGGAACAATTATATTGAGATGAGAATGCAAGCAAACACACCCACATGCTTTGTGCTACAGTGACTGATTTGCATCGTCTGATTTTGATCCAACGGTCATGTTGCGCCTAGACATGGACATGCCCATGCAGAGGACACCTAAACACCACCGAAGTCCCTCTGCTTCTCAAGGCACACGACATTGGTGATGCAGGGTGCAACGGCCCGCAAAGCCCGCTCCTGGTCGACGGGAGCCAACTTGTCAAAGACGGCGTCTAATGGCACGAATGGATTCCGGTGATGGAGCCTTGAGAGGATTCGCCCGGCAACGGCAATGGCAATGGCAGCCCGCAACCCATCCTTGTCCAGCTCCGCCCCCACCATCGCGCGAAGATGGCTCAGCTCCTCGAAGATATAGGTGAAGAAGGAGACCAGGTCAGGAAGCTGCAGCTCGTTGAAGTCGATGGGGGTGGTCGAACGGGTTTAGCCCGACGGCCGGCATGGTCGTGCTGGCACGACGGTAGGCACCGCGCAGTCGCAACACGCGTGTGGCAACTTGGTCCACCAAGTGGCTGAGGCGATCCTGGACCTCGTCATGATCGGCCTGCTCGCGCTCCAGCCGCCTCCCCTGACGGCCTATTGTATCTCCCGCTTTCTGCAGCAACATTGCCGATGCCTCGAGCATCTTTGTGGTGGAAACCTGACGCTTTTGAAGCTCCGTGAACTACCGCACATAATAGAGGAGCATGGCACTCCTCTCCTCCTTGAGCTCACGGAGCTCCACGTCCTTGGCCCTAAGCTCCGCATCCTTGGCCTCAAGCTCCTGTGTCAGGCGCCTCACCTCAGACTCCGTGATCTGCTGAGCCGCCATGGCACCAGGTAGAAGCAATGGGGAGAGGAAGCAAAGGGGGCGAAACGGCTGAAAGGCAATGCAATCTACGGGAAGGCGGAGGGTGCTAGCCGAGGAGCGGGGAATCTTTAGGTTTTCACCATGGGAAAACACCAGTCGATGACTTCTCACATCAGGGAGCAGTGGGTTTTACAGGCAGAGTCATCATGACTAATTACTGTTGCGCCTACTCCCGTCAATAGAAAAATTAAAAATCCTATCGCGCCTTCTCCCGTCAATCCAAAAATTAAAAATCCTGTCATGCCTGCCGCACCCAAAGACTAGAGCAACACCGTGGTGGATATTTAAATTTACCTGCCGGCAAGGAGATAAAAAAGGGTGAAAAAACAAATGTGGCGACGGCCTAGCTAATCGGTCGCACTAGCCCAACTAGCTAGCCACCGTGCTTCACTGATGTACTTGGCGGGAAAGGTGGTCTTTCGTGATTTGACGACTCATTTACTTGCTTTGGCGCTACGACCGAGGAGGGCCCAGAAAACGTGTGGTAGGGCATCCCACGTCTTGGCAAGGAAGAATATATGCGTGCACCACCCGAGAGGACCCTGAAACCGCGCGGTAGGGCGTGCCACGTCTCGGCACGGAGGAAAAATGTGCGTGTAAAAATATACTGTATCGGACGTAGTAGTACCTATGGTTCGACCTCGGGACCCAGCCAGTCGGTCGAAAACACCCCACTAGCCACACAACTTCGTCATGCTAACGTGGCACGGAGGATAGGTGTGGTTAGCTCCGTCTCGACCAGCCACAACATCTCTTGTTCTAGGCGATTCTTCTATTTTCCAATCCTTTTTAGTTATAATAACACCACGGCAAGTGATAACCCATAAGTATAGGGGATCGCAACAGTTTTCGATAAGTAAGAGTGTCGAACCGAGCGAGGAGCTAAAGATAGAACAAATATTCCGTCAAGTTCTATCGACCACCGATACAACTCTACGCACACTTAACGTTCGTTTTACCTAAAACACGTATGAAGCTAGAAGTACTTTGTAGGTGTTGTTGGATAGGTTTGCAAGATAATAAAGATTACGTAAATAAAAAGTAGGGGCTGTTTAGATTAAGAAACAATAAAGTAAATATAGCGAGTGTGGAGAAGTGGTGGTAGGAGTTGCGAAATTGCCCCTAAGCAATTGACTACTTTACTAGACCGATAGCAAGTATTATGTGGGAGAGGCCACTGCTAGCATGTCATCCCTGACTTGGAATTCTATGCACTTATGATTGGAACTATTAGCAAGCATCCGCAACTACTAATGTTCATTAAGGTAAAACCCAACCATAGCATTAAGATATATTGGTCCCCCTTCAATCCCGTATGCATCAATTTCTATGCTAGGTTGAAGCTTCTGTCACTCTTGCCCTCCAATACATAGTCCTATCAACATACAACTAACCCTAGGGTGTGATCCACGCGCGCAATAATATGATGGGCACCAAAGGACAACAACATAACCATAAGCAAATTAAATCAATCATAGCAATTCATCAACCACCGATAGGACAACGAAAATCTACTCAGACATCATAGGATGGCAACACATCATTGGATAATAATATGAAGCATAAAGCACCATGTTCAAGTAGAGGGTACAGCGGGTTGCGGGAGAGTGGACTGCTGTAGATAGAGGGGGGAAGGTGATGGAGATGTTGGTGAAGATGGCGGAGGTGTTGGTGTACATCGCGGTGATGATGATGACCCCCGGTGGCACTCCGGTGCCACCGGAAGCGAGGGGGAGAGAGCCCCCCTCCTTCTTCTTCTTCCTTGACCTCCTCCCTAGACGGGAGAAGGGTTTCCCCTCTGTTCCATGGCCTCCATGGCACGGGAGGGGCGAGAGCCCCTCCGAGATTGGATTTGTCTCTCTGTCTCTCTCTATTTCTGCATTCTCAGACTCTTCCCTTTCACCGTTTCTTATATTCCCGGAGATCCGTAATTCCGATTGGGCTGAAATTTTGACACGATCTCTGTCCGGAAATTAGCTTTCTTGCGGCGAAAGAAGGGCATCAACCACCTTACGGGTGTCCCATGAGGGTCAGGGGCGCGCCCCCTGCCTCGTGGCCACCTCGGGCACCGTCTCGCGTGGATTTTTCTTCCCAAGAATCATATATATTCCAAAAAAATCTCCGTCAGTTTTTATCCCGTTTGGACTCCATTTGATATGGATATTCTGCGGAACAAAAACATGCAATAAACAGGAACTGGCACTGGGCACTAGATCAATATGTTAGTCCCAAAAATAGTATAAAAAGTTGCCAAAAGTATATGAAAGTTCAATAATATTAGCATGGAACAATCAAAAAATATAGATACGACGGAGACGTATCAGCATCCCCAAGCTTAATTCCTGCTTGTCTCGAGTAGGTAAATGATAAAAAAATAATTTTTGATGTGGAATGCTACCTAGCATAATCTTGATCATGTAATCTAATCATGGCATGAATATTAAGATACGAGTGATTCAAAGCAACAGTCTATCATTTGACGTAAAAACAATAATACTTCAAGCCTACTAATAAAGCAATCATGTCTTTTCAAAATAACATGGCCAAAGAAAGTTATCCCTACAAAATCATATAGTCTGGCTATGCTCCATCTTCTTCACACAAAATACTCACATCATGCACAACCCCGATGACAAGCCAAGCAATTGGTTCATACTTTTTAATGCGCTTCAGCATTTTCAACCTTCACGCAATACATGAGCGTGAGCCATGGACATAGCACTATAGGTGGAATAGAATGGTGGTTGTGGAGAAGACAAAAAGGAGAAGATAGTCTCACATCAACTAGGCGTATCAACGGGCTATGGAGATGCCCATCAATAGATATCAATGTGAGTGAGTAGGGATTGCCATGCAACGGATGCACTAGAGCTATAAGTATATCAAAGCTCAAACTGAAACTAAGTGGGTGTGCATCCAACTTGCTTGCTCATGAAGACCTAGGGCATTTGAGGAAGCCCATCGTTGGAATATACAAGCCAAGTTTTATAATGAAAATTCCCACTAGTATATGAAAGTGATAACTCAAGAGACTCTCTATATTAAGAACATGGTGCTACTTTGAAGCACAAGTGTGGTAAAAGGATAGTAACATTGCCCCTTCTCTCCTTTTCTCTCATTTTTTTCTTTCTTTTCTTTTTTTTCTTTTTTTGTAGGCTTCTTTGGCCTCTCTCTTTTTTGGGGGGGGGGGCTTCTTTGGCCACTTTTATTTTGATAACCTCACATGGGACAATGTTCTAATAATGATGATCAT
>NC_057797.1:143145824-143164502 GCF_018294505.1 Triticum aestivum
ATGATCATCACACTTTTATTTACTTACAACTCAATATTACAACTCGATATCTAGAACAAAGATATGACTCTATATGAATGCCTCCGGCGGTGTACCGGGATGTGCAATGATCTAGCGTAGCAATGACATCAAAAAATGGACAAGCCATGAAAACATCATGCTAGCTATCTTACGATCATGCAAAGCAATATGACAATGAATGCTCAAGTCATGTATATGATGATGATGAAAGTTGCATGGCAATATACTCGGAATGGCTATGGAAATGCCATGATAGGTAGGTATGGTGGCTGTTTTGAGGAAGGTATAAGGAGGTTTATGGTACCGGCGAAAGTTGCGCAATACTAGAGAGGCTAGCAATGATGGAAGGGTGAGAGTGCATATAATCCATGGACTCAACATTAGTCATAAAGAACTCACATACTTATTGCAAAAGTTTATTAGCCCTCGAAGAAAAGTACTACTACGCATTCCCCTAGGGGGATAGATTGGTAGGAAAAGACCATCGCTCATCCCCGACCGCCACTCATAAGGAAGACAATCAATAAATACCTCATGCTCCAACTTCGTTACATAACAGTTCACCATACGTGCATGCTACGGGAATCACAAACCTCAACACAAGTATTTCTACAATTCACAACCACCCACTAGCATGACTCTAATATCACCATCTTTATATTGCAAAACTATTGCAAGGAATCAAACATATCATATTCAGTGATCTACAAGTTTTATGTAGGATTTTATGAATAACCATGTGAATGACCAATTCCTGTCATATCTCTAAATAGACATAAGTGAAGCAAGAGAGTTTAATTCTTTCTACAAAAGATATGCCCACGCTCTAACAAATATAAGTGAAGCAAAAGAGCATTCTACAAATGGCGGTTGTCTATGTAAAGAGAAACAGGAAATCCAAACTTCAAATGATATAGGTGAAGCACATGAAGCATTCTATAAAGCCATACTCAAAAGATATAAGTGAAGTTCAAAGAGCATTATATAAATCAACCAAGGACTATCTCATACCAGCATGGTGCATAAAAAAATGAAAACTAAATGCAAAAGATGCTCCAAGATTGCACATATCACATGAACGAAACGAATCCGAAAACATACCGATACTTGTTGAAGAAAGAGGGGATGCCTTCTGGGGGCATCCCCAAGCTTAGACGCTTGAGTCTCCTTGAATATTTACTTGGGGTGCCTCGGGCATCCCCAAGCTTGAGCTCTTGCCTCTCTTCCTTCTTCTCACATCGAGACTTTCTCGATCATCGAACACTTCATCCACACAAAACTTCAATAGAAAACTCGGTAAGATCCGTTAGTATAATAAAGCAAATCACTACTCTAAGTACTGTTGCAAACCAATTGATATTTTATTTTTGCATTGTGTCGACTGTAATATAACTTTTTCATGGCTTAATCCACTGATATAAATTGATAGTTTCATCAAAACAAGCAAACTATGCATCAAAAACAGAATCTGTCTAAAACAGAACAGTCTGTAATAATCTAAACATTCATCATACTTCTGATACTTGAAAAATTCTACCAAAATTAGGAAAAATAAACAATTTGTACAGGAAGACAGTGCAAAAATAATCAGAACCATTTGATGTTCCAGCTAAAAAGTAAAATCGCGCACTACAGCCAAAGTTTCTGTCCTGCACCGTACAGACCATCAAGCAAATATAAACATCCTAAAGGCAAACCTTGGAACATTATTTTTATATTTAAACTTTATTAAATCACACAACATAAATAAATGACTCTCTAAAACTTCCGGGTTGTCTCCCTGGCAGTGCTTTCTTTAAGGCCATTAAGCTAGGCATATAGTGCTCAATTAATGGATCCACTCGGATCCCAAGGTATATCAAAGCCAATTTTAATTAACAATGATTTGTAATTTAGTAGTGAGCACAAAGTAACATATATCATGCAACAACAAAGTCTAACTCTCTTCCTATGCATCGGCATGTCATAAAAGAACAATTCATGCACACACAGTAAAGGCCAATGCATAGTATAAACAGTTTCTTGCAATTTTGTTGTATTGGAAACATAGAGAGGTGGAGATATAGTTCCTCTCTCATAATAATTGCAAGTAGGAGCAGCAAGCACATGCATATTATATTCATCAAAATCATCATGTGCAACGGTAAAAGGCAACCCGTCAATATAATCCTTAATAAGTGCAAACTTCTCCGATATAGTGTAGTCGGGAGAATTCAAAAAAATAATAGGACTATCATGCGTGGGTGCAATAGCAATAATTTCATGTTTAACATAAGGAACTATAGCAAGTTCATCTCCATAAGCATAATTCATATTGGCATCTTGTCCACGAGCATAGCAAGCATATCAAAAAGGGATATTTCAAAAGAATCAACGGGATCATAACAATCATCATAGCAATCATCCTTCGGTAAGCACGAAGGGAAATTAAAAAATGTATGAGTTGAAGAGTTACTCTCATTAGAAGGTGGGCACGTGTAGCTAATCCGCTCTTCCTCCTTTTGTTCTTCGCTCTCCTCCTCATCTTTTTCATCCAATGAGCTCACAGTTTCATCAATTTCTTCTTCCATAGACTCCTGCAAAATATTAGTCTCTTCTTGGATAGCGGAGTAGTAGTCAATATATGGTTCAACATAGGCATTAGAAGCATAATTATCATAGCAATATTTAAGTATGGCAAAATTTTCAGATTTGTAAAGAGTAGCATCATACTTTTCAATCAAAGAAGCAATTTCATAAGCACCCTTAAAAGCAACAGATTCTTCAATTTGTTGAACATCATAGTAACTATAAACACCCTTAGCATAAGAGGATACGATTCCATTATCACTAAACAAACATTGGTAGGGAAGGTGTTTCTTAGGGTCTTCAGAACAACAAGTATAATCATATATTTCACATAAATTCCAAGCATAGCATTGCAAACGATGAATTTGATCCAGTAAAGTTTTCCCTTTTTCAGATATTCAGTGTCACACATAACAAGCATGCTCATCTAAAGATTTACCCTCAACTAAGCTAGTTGGGGTTTCGGCACGAGCACATAGGGATCGAAGATGATCCAAGTAATAAGCTTCAGCAATGTGATAGATTTTGAGTGGTTCTTCAACCATTGGTTTAGTAGGTACAACTAATTTTTTTGGTATTTTGTGTTTCCTACCCATAACTAAAGATAGAAAACAACTAAGAACATCAAATAAAAATTACTTAGTGATAAAGCAAACAAGCACACACGAGAATAGTCACCCCACGCTATTGCTCCTCGGCAATGGCGCCTGAAAAAGGTCTTGATAACCCACAAGTATAGGGGATCGCAACAGTTTTCGATAAGTAAGAGTGTCGAACCCAACGAGGAGCTAAAGGTAGAACAAATATTCCCTCAAGTTTTGTCGACCACCGATACAACTCTACGCACACTTAACGTTCGCTTTACCTAAAACAAGTATGAAGCTAGAAGTACTTTGTAGGTGTTGTTGGATAGGTTTGCAAGATAATAAAGATTACGTAAATAAAAAGTAGGGGTTGTTTAGATTAAGAAACAATAAAGTAAATATAGCGAGTGTGGAAAAGTGGTGGTAGGAGTTGCGAAATTGCCCCTAGGAAATTGACTACTTTACTAGACCGATAGCAAGTATTATGTGGGAGAGGCCACTGCTAGCATGTCATCCCTGACTTGGAATTCTATGCACTTATGATTGGAACTATTAGCAAGCATCCGCAACTACTAATGTTCATTAAGGTAAAACTCAACCATAGCATTAAGATATATTGGTCCCCCTTCAATCCCGTATGCATCAATTTCTATGCTAGGTTGAAGCTTCTGTCACTATTGCCCTCCAATAAATAGTCCTATCAACATACAACTAACCCTAGGGTGTGATCCACATGCGCAATCATATGATGGGCACCAAAGGACAACAACATAACCATAAGCAAATTAAATCAATCATAGCAATTCATCAACCACCGATAGGACAACAAAAATCTACTCAGACATCATAGGATGGCAACACATCATTGGATAATAATATGAAGCATAAAGCACCATGTTCAAGTAGAGGGTACAGCGGGTTGCGGGAGAGTGGACCGCTGTAGATAGAGGGGGGGAAGGTGATGGAGATGTTGGTGAAGATGGCGGAGGTGTTGGTGTACATCGCGGTGATGATGATGGCCCCCGGTGGCACTCTGGTGCCACCGGAAGCGAGGGGGAGAGAGCCCCCCTCCTTCTTCTTCTTCCTTGACCTCCTCCCTAGACGGGAGAAGGGTTTCCCCTCTGTTCCATGGCCTCCATGGCATGGGAGGGGCGAGAGCCCCTCCGAGATTGGATTTGTCTCTCTGTCTCTCTCTATTTCTGCGTTCTCAGACTCTTCCCTTTCACCGTTTCTTATATTCCCGGAGATCCGTAATTCCGATTGGGCTGAAATTTTGACACGATCTCTGTCCGGAAATTAGCTTTCTTGCGGCGGAAGAAGGGCATCAACCACCTTACGGGTGTCCCATGAGGGTCAGGGGCGCGCCCCCCTGCCTCGTGGCCACCTCGGGCACCGTCTCGCGTGGATTTTTCTTCCCAAGAATCATATATATTCCAAAAAAATCTCCGTCAGTTTTTATCCCGTTTGGACTCCGTTTGATATGGATATTCTGCGGAACAAAAACATGCAATAAACAGGAACTGGCACTGGGCACTAGATCAATATGTTAGTCCCAAAAATAGTATAAAAAGTTGCCAAAAGTATATGAAAGTTCAATAATATTGGCATGGAACAATCAAAAAATATAGATACGACGGAGACGTATCAGCATCCCCAAGCTTAATTCCTGCTCGTCTCGAGTAGGTAAATGATAAAAAAAATAATTTTTGATGTGGAATGCTACCTAGCATAATCTTGATAGAGGGAGAGTGGACAGTTGTAGATAGAGGGGGAAGGTGATGGAGATGTTGGTGAAGATGGCGGAGGTGTTGGTGTAGATCGCGGTGATGATGATGGCCCCCGGTGGCACCGGAGTGCCACCGGAAGCGAGGGGGAGAGAGCCCCCTCATTCTTATTCTTCCTTGACCTCCTCCCTAGATGGTAGAAGGGTTTCCCCTCTGGTCCATGGCCTCCATGGAACGGGAGGGTGAGAGCCCCTCCGAGATTGGATATGTCTCTCTGTCTCTCTCTCTGTTTCTGCGTTCTCAGATTCTTCCCTTTCATGTTTCTTATATTCCCGGAGATCCGCAACTCCGATTGGGCTGAAATTTTGACACGATCTCTATCCAGAAATTAGCTTTCTTGAGGCGAAAGAATGGCATCAACCGCCTTACAGGTGGCCCACGAGGGTCAGGGGTGCGCCCCCTGCCTCGTGGCCACCTCGGGCACCGTCTCGCGTGGATTTTTCTTCCCAAAAATCATATATATTCCAAAAAAAATCTCCGTCAGTTTTTATCCCGTTTGGACTCCGGTTGATATGGATATTCTGCGAAACAAAAAACATGCAACAAACAGGAACTGGCACTGGGCACTGGATCAATATGTTAGTCCCAAAAATAGTATAAAAAGTTGCCAAAAGTATATGAAAGTTCAATACTATTGGCATGGAACAATCAAAAATTATAGATACGATGGAGACGTATCAGCAAGCTAGCGCCGCTCTTCGTGTGTGCCCGTGCGTCTAAAGGTTAGATGATGGAGAGGGGAGAGAGATCGCAGACCTGGGACCCACTAGTAAGTGAGTCAACGGTCATGCACGTGTTGATGAGGCACTCCCTCTACTCTACTCAATGTAATACTGTATAAAATCAAGTTATGGGACAAAACCAACAACCGTTGTTGTTCCAGGCTATCGACTTACACTTTGTAGTCCAGGTTGCCAGTTCGAATCTCGTCTTTCAGATTTGTTAGTTTTAGGTCCAAATTTGATCAATGACAAGTGGAACCCCCGTGTGTTGTTCCGATATCAGTGTAGGGTGGTTTTTTGAACAAACACTTTGCGCGGTTAGACAAGTAACGACACGAGTTACACGTATTTTGCAAGTTTACGAACAAAAATGACAACGGCATAGAATATCACATCCACCCCGCAGCTTAGATGCTATGGTGATACGAGTTTTTACATCGTTGGAAGTGAGATCCAATGGCTTGGGAGTAGTCTTTATAATTATGCGCAATTTCCAAAGTCTCCAAAGGTTTTTTTGCAAATAAAACATTCAGGCCTCGTGTGTGCCGCTGTATCTGGGATCCAACGGATCCCCGTTGCTCATATTAGGTGCTCCCCGTAGCTTAATTAGCCGCTACGGTGATACGAGCATCTAGGTCGTATGATCTGTGATCAGATGGCACATGCGTAGTACTTGTACTTACTGCGCAATTCGCAAACTCGCTCAATTGTATATTGCAAAAACATTCAAACCTCCTACTGTGGACCGTTAGATCTCCGTGAACTCATATCACCATAGAATCTACGGTGCGGGAGCACCTCATATTCTCTCGTGCGAGAAAATATCAGGTGCTCTCGCAGCTTGGATGCTACGGTGATACGAGCTTCGAGGTCGTTTGATCTAAGATCCAATGGCATCTGAGCAGTCTTTGTGCTTGTAAGAAGTGGCCAAACTCTTTGGGGGCTTTTCTGCAAAAAACCATTCGAACCACCGAGGAGTTGTTGGGTCACAAATCCAACGGCTCCGAAGAGCTTGTATCACCAAAGCATCTAAGGTGTGGTACTTACATACAGGAGAATATGATGTCCTCCTTCATCTTAGATGCTACGGTGATACGAGCTTCGAGGTCGTTGGATATGGGATCCAAGGGCATATGAGTAGTTTTTGTACAAATTGTGTGCAATTCTCAAACTCATTAAGGTTTCTAGTAAAAATATTAAGACATCACGTGAGCTGTTATATCTCAGATCTACAAGCTCCAAGCAACTCGTATCAGCATATAGCATCTAAGGTATGGGGGCACATGATATTATCTCGGGGAGGAGGGGTGCACAACCAATCGGTGTTTGGGAGCTAGGGTGGGGACAAATATAATCTAAACAATCCTAAACAGAGCTTCACAAATTTATCTAAGGTCGAGGGGTTAACCCCCGACAATCTACATAGCTCTGCCTAAACATAACATTTGCATGTACTGTAGTACTAGACTTAATATTCATGTTTTAGTTTCCTGTTCATTTTAAATATTGAATTGTGGACCATGCATGTCTTACATTTTACTCCCTTCGTTCCTAAATATTAGTCTTTTTAGAGATTTCAAATGGACTGGCACATACGGATGTATATAGACATATTTTAGAGTGTAGATTCACTCATTTTGCTCCGTATGTTGTCACTTGTTGAACTCTCTAAAAGACTAATATTTAAGAACAGAATGAGTATTTTTGAATTCGTGTCATACATGCATGGTTTGGAAAAATAGATGCACTACACTTACTGGATTGTTGATGTGTTTGTGTGTGTGTGCGTGTGGTCATATGCTTGATACATACAAAGTTTTCTCACCACCATATTGTTCATCTTTTAAATTTGAATTTCCAATGAAAAACTTACTAGGGATACCATGAAATGTGAAATCCACGTTGAGATCACTATATCACAAACTCACTCTAATTCAAGAAGTCGTCATAAATCAATTACCACGTCGAGATTACTATTTGCAAGGAAAATACAGGCATTGTAATACACATAGATTCGTTCGGCAATTTAAAACATTCCTTTTGTATTCTTTAATGGTACCCAATGGTGTACCAGCCAGACCTTGGCTCGTGTTGATCCTCAAAAAAACGGGCTCGTGTCCTTCTGGTGGCGTGCGTGGTACGCACATTAGCCAACCCCAAGCAGTCGAGCCTCCGCATTTCGAGTCAAAATATCTGGCGGCCAGAATTCCAGCCCTAGGAAATCCCCCTTATGTTCTCGGTCCATAATGACTACCGATGAACAATGGAGGGATGATTTAGTAACTAGACAATGTTACCTACTGTGCCGAGCACGGTTCAATTCCCTCGGTCACCGCTCCCCAAGGTCACCCGTCAACTGCATTTCCTAGTACTACTACTACTACACCAGGATGAGCACATAATTGAGCCCGTTTGTTTGTGCCTAGTACTTGAGTTAATATATCAGGGACCCCTCAAAAAAAGAGTTAATATATTAGGCAATGCACTGGTACGGACGAATTATCCTTTACTCTGCATATATAACTTGTCTGAAGTCTAACTAAGCAAAATGTTTGACCAAATCCTTTCTTAAGAAATACAACAGGACAGATGTATCACTTGAAAATTTATTGCATGATGCAGGTTATGATATTGTTTCAAATCATGGATTTTAAATTTTAGAAAATCCAAAAGTGACCAGAAATTCATGAAACTGAGCATGGTCACGTGATATGACACAAATATCCCTTCGTAATTTTTTTCTTCAATTTGAGACAAGCTGCTTATGACAAGTTGCACAAATGAAGAGCCAAGGTATTTTGGAACAAAGACCTGTCACGTTAAGGCGAATGCTTTCACTATTGAAACTGTGGGCGTTTACATGCCGCCACGAGTCCCGCTTCTCATCGGCAGGTGCTGTCCGAGCAAGCGTGTGAGTCGACGGGAGGCGTGCGAGCAGACCGCTGCGCCGGATGACAGGGATGCATGCGAGCAGACCGCTGCGTAGGCTCACCGGGAGGTGAGCCCTTTGACCAGGCCCCGCTGCCCACCTTCGTCTCAACTGCTCCCACTTTTAATGTCGCCAGCGCTGCAGTTTAAAATCAACCCCGCACTACCCGGTATCGCTACAATCTTCTCTTTTCCTCCCCGGTTCTCCTGTCGTCTACCTCCAACCAGCCTGACCTAAACGTATGCCATGCCACATCACGATGGTCTACCCATAGTCTTCCAGTTTCCTGAGGAAGACACCCAGCCGGAGTCTCAAGAACATAAGGCGCTTTGGGACGAGCTTGAACCGGCCTTGCGGGAAGACGTTGTGCCTGTCCCCGCTCCCGTTCCGACTCCCGTCGCCCCGACTGCGCCAACGCCCATCCCCGTGGCATTGATGGGCTGGGAGCCGCACACTGTCGCCGAGCTTGATGCCACGGGATTCCATGAGGTCCCCGCCGACTTTCACGCGCCCATGCACCTGCCAGTGCATGCGTCTGCGCGTGCACTGACGCGCACGCCCGTGCCGGTGCCCGTGCACCTGCCAGCGAATGTGCCTGCGCGTGCACTGACGTGCGCACCCGTGCTGGTGCCCGTGCACATGAATGTCTCCATCGCGCCATTGACAGCGCCTATCCCCGCGCGGGTGCCAGTGCCCCCCCTCAACGGCATGGATGGCCGTCGTCGACCGCTTCCTTGCACCAACGCCAGTCGCCTCCTCCCGCCAGTTGACTCGCTCCTGGAGACCGAAGTCCAGAACATTGTGGCCTTCCTTGAAGCTAGGGACAACGTCCAGGAGTACGCTCAACGGCGCAAGACGCCGCCATCGCCGTCGCTGTCGCCGTCGGTCAGTGGCCCGATGACACACAGAGCACGGCAGAGAAGCCGCTTCCCACCGCAAGACGCCCCCGCCGCCGCCACGTAATCTAAATTTGCCATGAAAAATGTTCGGATTGCCATGCTTAAAATCCGAGCGTTTATCATTTCCGTTTATTTTAGATCGATCGTCGTATGAATGTAAAGTCGGAGTCAGACTGAATGAAATCTATGGTTTGATCGACTGAATGTTCTGCTAGAGCCGTATTAAATTAAATATAAAACGTCATCAAGCCACGTGTATTCCTTCTCATCCAGTGAACTAGATTGCTTCAATATTGAGCACTCAACACATTTAGTGTGCAGTTAATTTCATGCCAAAAATAGTGCTAATTACATAATAACACCCAAATAATATCCTACTTAATATCCGGATGCACTTAATATACTTCTAGATTAACGTGCATTGCACGTACACATTGACTAGTACTACTAGTATGTGAAACTGGTGCGTAACTTGTGAACGCGTCCAGATATGGTCAAGGGCAACATTGCCCGTGCGTCTAAACGCAGAAGGAGAGGAGAGAGAGAGATCACACATAGAACCCACCAGTAAGTGAAGGCGAATAGTACGTGCTAACGAGTCGATCCCACTAATATACTAAAAATAATATTACATGTTATCCATTAATAGGCTGTGGTAATATAAAAATATTATATGAACAAAGGGGGTACAACAAACATTGTTGTTCTACGTATGTTGCCTATTGACGTGCGGCTTGAAGACCCTGGTCGCATGTTCGATCCTCGTCCTTTATTTTCTAATTTGTATATGGGTCCAAATTTGTTTCATGACAGGTGGGCCCCTTGGTGTGTAGTTTGTGGCACTTTAATTTGTGGGTCGAAATTTGTTCCATTCCAAGTGGACTATCGGTGTGTAGTTTTGTAGCTTATTTGTAATAATCAGGTTTTTTGCAATAATACCATGGTGCGACGTTGAAGGCGAGAAAGGACGTGCGAGAGAGTGATGACCGAGCCAGAGGGAAATCAATTGGGGGAGGTGCGGGGGTTGCAACGATGTTTGGAGTAGTTGTGGGCCGAATGCTACAAAAATATAATCTACCACCGGAATAAATGCCTACACAGATTAATCCAAGGTTGGAGTCCCCCTCGCAATGTAAATAGCTCCGGCTTTGCGAGGGATGGAGAGGTAGCTTCGGAAATATAATTTATTTTGAAATTTTCAAATAATTTTGGAAAACGTAAACATTTTATAAATATTCAGACAATATTTTAGTTTTGAAAAAAATGGAACAAGAACTAAAAATTTAAAGTTTCAAACATATTTCAAAGTGAGAACAAAATTTTGAAATTCTACTGATTTTATGAAAATTTAAAGAAAAATGGAATTCTGGAAAAAATAAAAAATAGAATTTATGAAAAAAACTTCGAAAGAAAAAAATATAAAAAGGATAAAAGAAAATAATGGAAAAGAAAAATAGAAACAGAATAGAAAAAAACAGACAGGCCCAATCTTTGGCGCCATGTGCGAAATTCAAACTATTTGCGGCCCCATGCGGTAAATAAAGATTCTCACATGCATGGGCAGGAAACCAATGGGCTTGCTTTGCTGTGCTGCAGCGTGCGTGGCCCACGTACAAAATTCAGGACAAAACTATTTTTCTTTTCTAACAGATGGACGCATAAATTTAGTATCACCTTGGATAGAACAAAAATCTTTTTGATGGTGAACGGATGAAAAAATTGGAGAAACACGCCTTGCTTTATTAGTAGGTATAGATAGTGCGATATATGATGTCTCTTACCGATTTACCACTATCATTTTGGGGTTATGCATTAGAGACAGCTGCACTCACGTTAAATAGGGTACCATCTAAATCTGTTGGGACGACACCGTATGAACTGTCGTTTGTCAAGAAACCTAAGTTGTCGTTTCTGAAAGTTTAGGGTTGCGATGCTTATGTGAAAAAGCTTCATCCTGATAAGCTCGAACCCAAATCGAAGAAATGCGTCTTCATAGGATACCCAGAAGAAACTATTGGGTACACCTTCTATCACAGATCTGAAGGCAATATCTTTGTTGCTAAGAATGGATCCTTTCTAGAGAAGGAGTTTCTCTCGAAAGAAGTGAGTGGGAGGAAAGTAGAACTTGATGAGATGATTGTACCTTCTCTCAAATTGGAAAGTATCTCATCACAGAAAACCGTTCCCGTGATGCCTACACCAACTAGAGAGGAAGCTAATGATAATGATCATGAAACTTCAGATCAAGTTACTACCAAACCTCATAGGTCAACCAGAGTACGTTCCGCGTAGACTGGTATGGTAATCCTGTTCTGAAAGTCATGTTACTAGACCATGACAAACCTACGAACTACGAGGAAGCGATGATGAGCCCAGATTCCGCAAAATGGATTGAGGCCATGAAATCTGAGATAGGATCCATGTATGAGAACAAGGTATGGACTTTGATTGACTTGCCCGATGATCGGCAAGCCATAGAGAATAAATGGGTCTTCAAGAAGAAGATTGACGTTGATGGTAATGTTACTGTCTACAAAGCTCGACTTGTCACAAAAGGTTTTCGGCAAGTTCAAGGAGTTGACTACGATGAGACTTTCTCACCCATAGCGATGCTTAAGTCTGTTCGAATCATGTTAGCAATTGCCGCATTTTATGATTATGAAATCTGGCAAATGGATGTCAAAATTGCATTTCTTAATGGATTTCTCAAAGAAGATTTGTATATGATGCAACCATAAGGTTTTGTCGATCCTAAAGGTGCTAACAAAGTGTGCAAGCTCCAGTGATCCATTTATAGACTGGTGCAAGCATCTCGGAGTTGGAATATACGCCTTGATAGTGTGATTAAAGCATATGATTTTATACAGACTTTTGGAGAAGGCTGTATTTACAAGAAAGTGAGTGAGAGCTCTGTAGCATTCCTAATATTATATGTGAATGACATATTGTTGATTGGAAATGATATAAAATTTCTGGATAGCATAAAAGGATACTTGATAAGAGTTTTTCAATGAAAGACCTCGGTGAAGCTGCTTGTATATTGGGCATCAAGATTTATAGAGATAGATCAAGACGCTTAATTGGACTTTCACAAAGCACATACCTTGATAAAGTTTTGTAGAAGTTCAAAATGGATCAAGCAAAGAAAGGGATCTTGCCTATGTTACAAGGTGTGAAGTTGAGTCAGACTCAATGCCCGACCACTGCAGAAGATAGAGAGAAAATGAAAGATGTTCCCTATGCTTCAGCCATAGGCTCTATCATGTATGCAATGCTGTGTACCAGACCTGATGTGTGCCTTGCTATTAGTTTAGCAGGGAAGTACCAAAGTAATCCAGGAGTGGTCACTGGACAGCGGTCAAGAACATCCTGAAGTATCTGAAAAGGACTAAGGATATGTTTCTCGTTTATGGAGGTGACAAAGAGCTCATCGTAAATGGTTACGTTGATGCAAGCTTTGACACTGATCCGGTCGATTCTAAATCGCAAACCGGATACGTGTTTATATTATACGGTGGAGCTGTCAGTTGGAGCAGTTCTAAACAGAGCGTCGTGGCGGGATCTACATGTGAAGCGGAGTACATTGCTGCTTCGGAAGCAGCGAATGAAGGAGTCCGGATGAAGGAGTTCATATCCGATCTAGGTGTAATACCTAGTGCATCAGGTCCAATGAAAATCTTTTGTGACAATACTGGAGCAATTGCCTTAGCGAAGGAATCCAGATTTCGCAAAAGAACCAAACACATCAAGAGACGCTTCAACTCATCTGTGATCAAGTCAAGGAGGGAGACAAGAAATTTGCAAAATACATACGGATCTGAATGTGGCAGACCCGTTGACTAAGCCTCTTCCACGAGCAAAACATGATCAGCACCAAGACTCCATGGGTGTTAGAATCATTACAGTGTAATCTAGATTATTGACTCTAGTGCAAGTGGGAGACTGGAGGAAATATGCCCTAGAGGCAATAATAAAGTTGTTATTTATATTTCCTTATATCATGATAAATGTTTATTATTCATGCTATAATTGTATTAACCGGAAACTTGATACATGTGTGGATACATAGACAAAACACTGTGTCCCTAATAAGCCTCTACTAGACTAGCTCATTAATCAAAGATGGTTAATTTTCCTAACCATAGACATGTGTTGTCATTTGATAAACGGGATCACATCATTAGGAGAATGATGTTATGGACAATACCCATCCGTTAGCTTAGCATAATGATCGTTAAGTTTTATTGCTATTGCTTTCTTCATGTCATATACATATTCCTTTGAGTACGAGATTATGCAACTCCCGGATACTGGAGGAATACCTTGTGTGCTATCAAAGATCACAACGTAACTAGGTGATTATAAAGATGCTCTACATGTATCTCCGAATGTGTTTGTTGGGTTGACATAGATCAAGATTAGGATTTGTCACTCCGAGTATCGAAGAGGTATCTCTGGGTCCTCTCGGTAATGCACACCATAATAAGCCTTGCAAGCAATGTGACTAATGAGTTAGTTGCGGGATGATGCATTACAGAACAAGTAAAGAGAATTTCCGGTAACGAGATTGAACTAGGTATGAAGATACCGATGATCGAATATCGGGCAAGTAACATACTGATGACAAAGGGAATAATGTATGTTGTCATTACGGTACGACCGATAAAGATCTTCATACAATATGTAGGAACCAATATTAGCATCCAGCTTCCGCTATTGGTTATTGACCAGAGAGGTGTTTTGGTCATGTCTACATAGTTCTCGAACCCGTAGGGTCCTCACGCTTAACGTTTCGATGACGATTTTGTATTATATGAGTTATGTGGTTTGGTGACCGAAAGTTGTTCGGAGTCCCAGATGAGATCACAAACATGATGAGGAGTCTCGAAATGGTCGAGAGGTAAAGATTCATATATAGGACGATAGTATTCGGAAACCAGAAGTGTTTCGAGGCATACCGGGTACATATCAGAGTACCGAGGGGTTACCGGAACCCCTCGAGGGAATAATGGGTCTTATGGGCCATAGGAGGGAAGCACATCAGCCCACATGGGGTGGTGCCCCCTAAGGAAGGAGGCCGAATAAGAGAAGGAGGTGGGGGTTCGGCCCCTCCTTTCCTTCCTCCCCCCTCTCTTCCCTTTCCCCCCTTCCGGTAAAAGGAAAGGGGGGAGGCCGAATTGGACTAGGGGCCCAAGTAGGATTGCTCCTACTTGGGTGCCCCCTTGGCTGCCTCTCCTCCCCTCCAACCTATATATACGTGGGGGGAGGGCACCGCTAGAACACACAACATTGATTCCTAGCTGTGTGTGGCGCCCCCTCTATAGTTTACGCCTCCGGTCATATTCATGTAGTGCTTAGGCGAAGCCCTGCGCGGATCACTTTACCATCACTGTCACCACGCCGTCGTGCTGACGGAGCTCTCCCTCGACACTTTGCTGGATCAAGAGTTCGAGGGACGTCATCAAGTTGAACGTGTGCAGAACTCGGAGGTGTCGTACGTTCGGTGCTTGATCGGTCGGAACAAGAAGAAGTTCGACTACATCAACCGCATTGTCAAACGCTTCCGTTGTCAGTCTATGAGAGTACGTGGACACACTCTCCCCTCTCGTTGCTATGCATCTCACAGATAGATCTTGCGTGAGCATAGAAATTTTTTAAAATTGCATGCTATGTTTCCCAACAGATAATATAATAGCATGGAACAATAAAATTTTTTGGATACATTGAAGACGTATTAGCAGACGCCCTTGTTGCAGGAGTGCATCCGCCACGCTCATCTCCTCGCCCCGCTTCTCCAAATATGGACACCAAGAGAGCAGATCGTCGATCTTGTGGGAGTTGGCTTGGATCACGTGGGTGTTGTTGCGCAGGCCGGCACGGAATTTGTCCATGGATTTTGTAATCTCCTCGGGGTACTCCTTGATTGTGTGGTCCACGGTTTCAAGGCGGAGACGAGCTTGTCGTGGACACCTAGTATCCATAAACTACACCAGAATGAAAGGGTGGTGTCTAATCTCTGATGCCAGATGTAAGTAGTAGCTTCGATCTATAGCTCACGAGTGCAGCTAGGAGGATTCGATGTCCCAATTACACATGAACTAGGGTTACAAGAATGGAGAGTCGAGGTAGGTGGGAGGGGTAGCTGCCAAGCTGTGTTGTTCTGATCCTCTGGATGTTGTCCTCCTCTGGAGTTGGTGGCTAAGTAGGTGAGATGGCGAGGTGGGCTTCACTGGGCTAGCCCGGTCCAACCACCATGGAATTGGGCTTGTGTTGACGAGTGGGCCTTGGCCTTGTGGTACTGTTGTGTGTGACACCGTCAGGTGGGGTAGCCATGTTAGGAGTGCTGACACATCGTCTCCACATATTTTGCTCACGCCCCGCTTGAGAGGCACCGGGTTTTGCCCATCAGATTAATGAGCGACATACATCGCCAGTTGGTGCCGTGTGTGTTAGAGCATATCCACTCGGCCCCCCAACAGCCCCATCAGGTCCCATTTTTATCATTGGCTCTAAAAAATTGGTCCAGTCGCGCCCCCAAAAGCCCAAATTTCACCGGTTAGGGCCGAAACTGGCGTCAGTGGACCCGGGCCGAACCCAGGCGCCGAGGGAAACAAATTTGGCGTGAAAACTGGTGGACCCGCCTAGTCAGCAGCTGCGCGTCGCCGAGAATCTTCGTCGTCCTCATCGCCTTGGTTTCTCGTGGGAATCAATGTGAAGGCTGTCGCCAGTCAGCCTTCATTGATTCATGGGCGACGAAGTGAAGGTACGCCACCGCGCGTCCCGCCCCCTCCCGCCACGCGTCCACACTATTGTTGCCCTCTCGCCGCCCGCTCGCCGCTATAAAAGCCACCCCTCCCCATCGCTGGCCGCACACTTACCTCGCCACACCTCTCTCTCTCTCTCTCGCCACCGACGCCCCTCTCTCCTTCGTCGCCCTCCCCCGTCTCAAGCCGCGACACCATGGCCGAGCGCTTCCCCGGCAATGAAGCGGCGACCAATGGCTTCGATTGCCGCCACCTACATGAGGTGGAGGCTCGCCTCCTCTATGAGGCAGACTACCGGCGCCACCCGACATGCAGGGTGCCGGGATCGTGGAGGCTCAGCGCCGGCAGAGTCCTAGTGCCACCGCCACCCACCGCTGCTGAACGCCGTGTCGAGATCGCGCGCATCCAGTTGTCTCTGTCGGAGCATGCGTGGCAACAGCCGAGGTACGCCCCCGACAGCCACAATCTATGGACGACGTACTTCGAGCGCCGCCACACCGAGCAACCCGCGTCCACGAACGGCGTTGAACCCCGCGAGGGCCGGCGTCAATGGTGGGGTGTCCCGGGGTGCACTCTAGAAGCCGTCCTCGAGCACATCGAGGCCAGCAACTCGCCGCGGATGGAGTACCTGGTGGCCCCCTCCTTTTCTCGTTGCCGCGACAGTTCCTGGACGCCGAGGAAAATGGAGACAACATCGTCGTACTTGTCGGGCTCCCGTTCCTCCGGGTCGCCACTCCTCCCTGTCAAGCTGGAGCCACGGGAGACGTTGCTCGGGCGGCGGCGCCCTCGTCCGAGCGGCGGCGCCCTTGTCGTCAACGAGGGCGGCCGTGTCCCTTCTCGTCCCTCCTCCTGCCTCGTCAAGCCGAAGACCGAGCCGACGCTCCTTCCCATGAAGGAGCACGAAGCTATGGCCGCCGACCTAGAGTACGGCCTGGCGTGGTCGCGCTAGGACTACGTTCGGGAGGAAATGGAGCGCCAGCGGCACGCTCTCGTCGCGCGGTGCTGCGGCCGTGACAAGGGCGGCGTCGTCATCCTCAACGACGACATCGATGAGGAGGCGCCAGTGCCGACCAACCCAGCTCGCATCGACGACGCAGGTCAAGGGTGCAGCAAAGACGACGGTGATGGCGTGCAAGACGATGACGACGACGGTGACGGCGTGCAAGACGATGACGACGACGGCGACTACATCGCCTTCTACAAGCACCTCGGCATGTAGAAGGCTCGGGCGACGGCGGGCGGCGTAGTTTTTTTTAATGTTTTTGTTATGTCTTTTTATTATGTACAAATGTGAATGAAACCCGCCAAATTTAGCCAAATTCGTGTCTTTTTGGTTTAATTTTAGCCGGACTCAATTCAAAAAACGACATCTGGGGCCAACCTAGGGCGGTGGTTGGGAACCTGACCACCCCCACGACGAATATAGCGTCGAATGGCCTCAGGCGGCGCTATTTCAAGCTCCTGAGGCCGAACGGTTGGAGATGCTCTTATCCGGGACACATCTGCAACCCTTGAATTTGCACCCCCTGCAGCCTCCTCGTGGCTACAGGCTCGGTTATTAAATCCGCAGTTGGCTTCCTTGCTTGGTTGCGCCGCCCCTTCTTTGGAAGGCTCATGTCTTGTTTTGAGGGGTGGAAAGTTCATGCCTTGGCTGATGGGTCACGTTATAGAATTATGTCTCAGATGCTGAAACTTGATACTCCCTCTGTTTGGAAATACTTATTATTAAATCTTTACCTAATAATAAGGCAAAATAGATTTCTTTCGTCCGTCATGGCATTTTTCAAAAAAGTTTCTCTATTTCAGAGAATTCAATCCGCAGTTCTATTTTTAAGTTAAAATAAATCGTTATTTTCATATGTTACACAAAAGTCCTCGTCTTTTCTCAAAATCAACCGGACGTCCGGATTTAAGTCACACCCGAACCGTTATTTTACATTTTTCGAACCCCCTGATGTTTTAGGTAATTCATCTACGGATCATATTTAAATCAAACAAATACTTTTTAAAATCATCCATATCTTTTAAACCGTAACTCCGGTTTGAACATGTTATATATGAAATTTGATTAGAAAAATATGTAGAATATGAATATGAGATTATTTTTACCTGTTAAATATTTTTAAATATTATTTTGGAATATATTTGAGTCAAACCAAATGATTTTCTAAATTATCTATATCTTTTAAACCGTAGCTTTGATTTTAACATATTATCTATGAAATTTTATTAGAAAAATGTGTGGAATCTATATATGATGTTAATCTCACCTGTTAAATATTTTTAAAATATTGTTATGGAAGCAAAATTATAATTTATAGCGCAAGATCCGTTTTTTTCATACCGGCGGCGATCTAGATTGCAAATAAACACCCCACTATAACCATACATGGAAAAGAAAACATCG
>NC_057797.1:143164824-143260365 GCF_018294505.1 Triticum aestivum
ACCATATTCAACACATGTTTTTTGTTATTTTATGTGAACACCGAGGCCATCGCCAGCGAGGGTGAGAAGGAGGATAAGCGGCAACACAAATATGATCCCTCGCAAAAATAAAGGAGATGGACCTATTGTGGTCTTGAGTGATGGTTGTTGAGTTAAGAGCGTGTGTTATGTTTTCTTCTCCCGTTGCAACGTCCGGGCTCTTTTGCTAGTGAATAAAAAATGATATGTCTAGATATATATTAGTTTTAGATACATCCTTTTTATCCGATAGACGAAGGGACTACCCTCTATTGTATTGTAATGTATCGAGTCATATACGAGTATACCATCACCTGTGGCAGTTAGTTGATTTTCCTTGTATGTTTCTACGACAAATTGTCACTTTTTCTGTTGTGCCTATAGATTTTAAGGTATGCTGATAAGGTTGTCAAGTTTTTTTTTTAAACTAACAGTTTTGCTAAAGCACATTTGAATGTGCCATAAGTATTGCACATCTAAATCGTATGTCATTGATCTTACATTAAGATTTGTGTGAATATTTTCTTTCTCTTTTTTCTTTTTTTTCTTTATGCTTAATTCATTCACTTAGATATGCAATAAGTAGAGCACATTTAGATATGCCCTAGACACACCCTTAAACTAAACGTGGAGAAAAATTCATTATTGCCTGTCCTCTAAAATCATGTACGTACGACACACCATTTTTTCGGTTTGTAGCTTCGAGCAACAAAGTGCCCATATATTGGTGGCATCAATCACTTTTACCATCTGTAAAGAGTATCTACAGCCAGACTTGACAAACCCGACCCTTCAAACGCCCGCGGACGCGTCTGACAAATTTCCAATCTCACAACCAGGCACCTCAATTAGCATATCTCAAATTCATGCAAACCCATGCAACTACGTAAACGATGTTACATCGTCCAGCTACTATAACATGCCATCGGACTATCAAAATTTGGCATGTTTGGCTATGGTGGTGAAGATTATCCACGGCTGCCCTTGCACTTCCCAACGCCCTTGTCGTCCTTCTCGCGGAAGTACCGGTCGAAGATGGAGTAGGGATCAAGCCGGATCTACTCCATAGCCACAAGAACAATCAAACATGTCCTTAGAGGATTTCCATCTTGTTCTTGATAAGCTGGGACCAAGCAACAGTAATCTCCACCTTAGAGTCACCAATCTCACATATACCTCGACTTATGTTGCAATATTTGGTCCTAAACGTGAGACGGCTTTGCCTACCAATGGCACCAGATTGTGTGTAACTAGTGGTTGGGGCGTGCCCGTGGCGCGCCGCCTGAGAGGTGGTTGTGCGGTGCCAGGTAGGCACACACGCACTTTCTGATTTGTTTTTAGCAATTTGTGTAGCACAGCTGCATTCAAACAATGAGAGCCTCTTGAATGTACATGCAACTGATGATATACTTTATGTATCTGATGACATGATACATTCTATGATCCAACTAACGCCCGATGTGGTCAGCTCGTGCTAGAGATGGCACCGGCGGTGGTGGGGGTCTTCTGTTGCGTGGTCTTCTCAGCAAGCGGCTTCCCTGCTTCTCCACCAACACCTTGTGTAGGTTGAACAGGGACAAGATGTGGTTGTGCTTCCTCCTAACAATCTCCATCTTCCAGTTCTAAAACTTCTCCTCCATCGCGATCTTCTCGCCAACGGCCTTGGTCGCCGCCGCCACTACCGCTAGCGCGTCGTTCAGAGACCTTGTCAGCGGCCTTGCTGTCCATCTCCTGCAGGACATGCTCTTTCCACTACATTCAGTCGGCGGTGTGTACAAGTCCTTCCTGTTCTTTATGATGGCCATAGGTTGAACCGGCTGCAGCATCTGTAGCCACCCGAGGCTGATCATTGGGTTTTTAAATTAGTTTGGAGGTTCCTAGCCGTGGTCATGCGGATAAGCTCTATGCTCACCGCAGATGATGTACTCTGGAGGTTCCTAGCCGTGGTCATGCGCATCCTGTGGTTTGAAAAGCGATTTAGACTTATATAAATTAGACGATGAAGTGAAACAGAAGATGCTGAGACATATATGTGGCAACATTGTTGTAGAACAGTAGAAGTAAGATGTTGGAACATATATGTGGCACCATTGCTGTCTATCTTATTTCAGATGGTGCATATGAAAAGCAAAAAAACAACAACAACAACAACAACAAAGCCTTTAGTCCCAAGCAAGTTGGGGTAGGCTAGAGGTGAAACCCATAAGATCTCGCAACCAACTCATGGCTCTGGCACATGGATAGCAAGCTTCCACGCACCCCTGTCCATAGCTAGCTCTTTGTCGATACTCCAATCCTTCAGGTCTCTCTTAACGGACTCCTCCCATGTCAAAATCGGTCGACCCCGCCCTCTCTTGACATTCTCCGCACGCTTTAGCCGTCCGCTATGCACTGGAGCTTCTGGAGGCCTGTGCTGAATATGCCCAAACCATCTCAAATGATGTTGGACAAGCTTCTCCTCAATTGGTGCTACCCCAACTCTATCTCGTATATCATCATTCCGGACTCGATCCTTCCTCGTGTGGCCACACATCCATCTCAACATACGCATCTCCGCCACACCTAACTGTTGAACATGTCGCCTTTTAGTCGGCCAACACTCCGCGCCATACAACATTGCGGGTCGAACCGCCGTCCTGTAGAACTTGCCTTTTAGCTTTTGTGGCACTCTCTTGTCACAGAGAATGCCAGAAGCTTGGCGCCACTTCATCCATCCGGCTTTGATTCGATGGTTCACATCTTCATCAATACCCCCATCCTCCTGCAACATTGACCCCAAATACCGAAAGGTGTCCTTCCGAGGTACCACCTGGCCATCAAGGCTAACCTCCTCCTCCTCACAGCTAGTAGTACTGAAACCGCACATCATGTACTCGGTTTTAGTTCTACTAAGCCTAAACCCTTTCGATTCCAAGGTTTGTCTCCATAACTCTAACTTCCTATTTACCCCCGCAATCAATAGAAAATATATAGCTGCATAACTTGGTTGTGACAAAATTATTCCTTAAGCAGTGATGTTGTGTTCATGCAAATAAAAATGAAAACCAAGGAGACCTGTCCAAGAACAAAAGATAACTCACCTTCAAATCATTGGTGAAGCTTAACCTTAATTAGTTCTTGAACTGAGCCCTTCTTGCAGATGATCTGCGGCAAGGCCCCAAAAGCATGCTTGATAGCATCCATAGTATCACAATATTCCGGTCGCCAGCATTTCCTGGCTATGCTTTGAACTGTTTTCCAAGCAATCAAATATGAGAGTTCATAATTTGATGTCTGAATGACTGTTATAGAGCTTACCACACTGTTCTTTGTGGAGACAAAATTCATGTTAAAAAATATATATGATTTCAGGACACGGAAAATTCATGAAGCTCCTGAACTAAATGTTGAAAGATACGAATGTAAACCGGTGGCAATTAATCGTGCCAAGGAAGATGCTATGAATATGCACTTTTAACACCTCAGTGGCAGCAACAACTCAGATAAGGTAATATACTTTCTATTCAGTGCATAACTAATACACTCAAAGTTGAAGTTGAAATAACTAAATCAAATGGAAAATGAGGCATGATATTGTTATATAAAAATATCAAAACAGATTGTTCACATGAAACTCAACGGTGGTGAAAGCCTGGAAAGCCAAGTTCATAAAGCCCAAATCCAATGAGTGAAACAAGAGGACCCGCAGATAATGGGGGACAACATTGCGCCAGAGACCACTGAAACCATGGATGATTTGAATCATCATCGCGATTATGAGAGCGCTTTGTGTCCCCCTCATCGTCCGTAGGAATTTTCTTGACAACAACACAAATTTGTTAGCCTCCGTACAGGAACTCGTACATGATGAGAACTTGAGAAGGCAATTCTGCTGGACAGTAATAAGTACCTCGTGAGGATCTGCCTCATTGCCTCAGCATCCGGCCAAGATGATGGAGATGGTTGGCACAATGAAAGTGTTGGAGCCACCCATCACGACGTGGAGACGAGACCCCAAGAAGGTTTGCAGTAAGGTGTTTATGCCGACGACGAACAGGAGCGTCTAGATTACCCGAGCTTTCTCCTCCTGACAGAAATTCAGGGAGTGTCTATCATTTATATGCGCGGCATATTCAGTGCCAGCTTAGTAGTACTTTTTTAGAGATATCAAATTCATGTGTCAAGTGAATATAACCAACATTTGGTAGCGCACAAATAAAGAGCTGAGGGCTCACATTTCCACCTCCCATTTGAGGAACAAGCATCGTTGGTATGATGATGCTGGTGTCCAACATGACTATGAAATGTTGAAATCCTTACAAGCACAAGAGGAACATCAACTTATATACTATTTGATTAATATGAGTACATCAACTTATATACTATTTGATTAATATGAGTAGTACATACTATCAATTGCATAAAAGCATGTGCAGCTGAAAGGCCTTTTCATTATAAATAAATTCAAGATCAATGAACCAGCAAAAGAATTTGTTTCCAACAAAAAACTTTCTCTACTGAAAATATGAAGACTGATGTGCATCGACAACAACAAAAATAGGTCAGTAATCAGCACACATGATGCAGTGGGAAAGAAAGCCTGGACATGAAACAACAAGTACGAGCAAAAACTGAGGACAGTGAAGGACAAGCACGGAATGTAAGAGGGAAACTTTCAAAGAGCAAATCAAGAGGCCCCTGAGGCGGGGTGAAGCAGAGCACGGTACGCCATGGCGGTGAGCTGGTGATGCAGAAAGACACGCTGGGCAGCTGCTCCTTGAGCGGATGCCGCTGCAGCTCGTCGGCCTTGGGCGGCGGGGCGGCTGCCATCTTCCTCCTCCTCCCTTTCCGGCTTCAACCTCCCAAGAAACTATGTACATACCATGTTATACATCAGATATGTTTTCCCCCCAAATTTCCTTACATGGTACATGGAGAAATCTTTTGGAACAACCAAAAGCCGCGAGCAGGGGAATTAAGCAAATAAGACCTACATGTCCCAGGCGCTGCTCCATCATGAGGAGCACAGCTACCTTGGCCGTGTTTCCGGCAACAGTGTCATCGAGTAATAAGCGGACCTCTTCAGGAGAAGACATGTTACATATCATGATTCCATCGCATAAATCTTCAAAATCTAAAACCTACAAAAAGACCAAAGAGAATTAGTTCGAAGAACACACTGAAATTTGCCTCACCTTACATGCACACAACATTTGTGATCTATCTCTTTTTTTCGGGCGTGTGATCTATCTCCTTGAAAATTAAAATATATGCCTCATCATATTTCCTTCTCTTTAGTACAAACCTTGACCATGATCATGATCACTAATTCAGATTTTGTATACTGCAAGTTCATGCTAGCACCAGGTATTCATTTGTAATATGGATCAAGCAAGAGAGAGAGAGTGAGAGAGGATTGGGAACATACTAACAGAGGATGTGAACAGACGAAAGGGGCAACCTCAATTCCTCGGTCCTCCAGAGCCGCCATCAAAAAGGGGCAGAGATGGTGGGGTCGACCTGCCGTTGCCGTGCGATGGACGAACGGTAGCGACCATGTCGTGGGCGGCCCTCTCTGCAGCCCGCACGTCTATCTCTGCAACCTGTGTTCCTTGTGCCGAGGTGGCCATTGCGGGCGCTCATATATTACAAGAAGATAATTCAACAAACCATCAAAATTAGCAGTATACTGTATCTTAGAGAAGAAGAAAAAAGCTCTATGTACTAGATCTGCAGTACAATCACCTGACGAAGAAGATCAGCCGCAGTTAAGGAACTTTGATGAACTATCTACATGTGTTCTCTTCTCCTCAGTCTGCAGGCTTCACAAACAAAGAGCGAAGGCAAAGAGATCATGATCATTTCTGAAGAAAAATAATTTCAAAGCAAAAGTGAGCTTGTTCATTGTCTTCACACCATTCAAATGTGTCAACTTGTATTCAACTATAACATCTAAGCATTACTAATTACATAGAGTAGTGGGACTGGTAAAGAAACTTTATTTTTCATTGTCCTCTAATCATAACGAATTGCATAGAGTGGCTGTCATCTTAAAAAATACGATTCTTTATCATGTAAACATAACAAAGTACACAGTAGCAGTCAGATTGATAAAAACTGGGGGGATGAGATGATGCTTCACGGCTACTGTTTGACAGTTAAATTAACAATAGAACCCATTTATTATTCCAATCAAAGAGGTAAACAACTGTAATCCGATAGAGGATATGGCTAGGTCTGTACCAAAAGGGGCCGGAGGTGCAGCAGATCCTTGCTCGAGCCGGAGGCGGTCAGTACGAACCTACCATACCCCGACAGAGGGAGGGGAGTGGGGGCGCACCTTGTTGATCTCCATGGCGTCCCGAGAGAGGGTGGCAGGGCGTAGGACCGGCGCGAGATCGGCGCCAGGGCAGTGCGAGCTCGTGCACCAGCTGTCCCCTCCGGCTAGCAGAGACGCGGTTAGCATGAAGAAGAACAAAAGAGCAGAGAGCTAGCGGCGAGCAAATCGGCGGCGGCTCACCTTGGCTTGATCTCCTCATCCACGTTTCCCTCCGCTGCAGTTTGCCGCAGCTCACGCTCGTCCGATTGAGCACCAACGAGGAGGAAGGGACGGAGCGCGAGCGTAGGCTGGAGGCAGTGGAGCTCGGGGCGGGAGAGGAGAGGGCACGAGCACAGGGGAGGGCGGCGGCGACGCTAACCCTAGCTGTCGGAAGAAAAGGAAAAAAGGACGCTGGGTTGCGACTTGCGAGGGGAAAAGGCACTGGTTTTTTTCTCTCCACATTCGGTCCAGTAAATCTCGGTACAGTAAATCAGGACAGGTGAACTGATTTTCCGTCGACTTACATAACCGTGTAACAAACTTAAACCTTGTTTGGATTCCGCACGAAAAACATGGATAAGTAGGATTCAGTTTCCACAAAACCAGTAATATGCGTTTTCTGAAAAACGACTAATAGTTGTTTTTGTGAAAATATGATTGTAGAAACTCACGGCAACTGATTTCTCCTTCCGCATCAAATTCATCAGCACGGTTTGTGCCTTACCGCACCTGAAACTCATTCAAAGCCACCGGCTGGCATGCACGCCGATTGACTTTGAGCACAAGCACTCTACCGTCGGCCTGGTCGAGCGGGAGCGGCCACCGTCGTTCACGCGCGGCAACTCGTTGAAGGGAAGCGGCCGCCGTCGTGCACGCACACCGAGGCGTCGAGTAAAAGCGGCCGCCGCCGTGCGCGAACGCCTGAGTCGTCAAGGGGAAGCGGCCGCTGCCACCGTTCGCATGTGTCGTGTTGTGTAGAGCAAGTGGTCGCCGCCGAGCGCGAACTCCTGAATCTCTAGGGGAAGCGGCGGCTGCGCACGGCGAGCCGTTGAGTGGAAGTCGT
The DNA here is from genome assembly GCF_018294505.1 of Triticum aestivum. Lineage (NCBI taxonomy): Eukaryota > Viridiplantae > Streptophyta > Magnoliopsida > Poales > Poaceae > Triticum > Triticum aestivum. Next base: position 143,172,204 of record NC_057797.1, read on the forward strand.
TGCCGTCGTCCGCACTTCAGCGGCATCCCCTTGGTGAAGCCTTCAATGAAGGAGAGAGGAGCAGCAATCGGCGTCTAGGCCCTGATTCATCTAGGGTCGAAAAGGATGGAGCAGCGATGTCAGCGAGCAAAGGAAGGAGGAGGAAACAGAGAGGGCCGAGGAGGAACTCGAGGGGAGCAGTTGCATATACGTACTTCAATGGATAAGCAATGGCGGCCAATTTGGGGAAAGTGGCGAGCAAAGATTAACGAGTCACGGGGCTATCTACTTTCCTGCCAAACATAGTTTTTCATAAACTGATTATTCATAAAAACGTAGATAAAATCGACTTTCCTATAAATCAGCTTAAAACGCATTTTTTATAATCCCATCGCCAATCTCCTCTATCCAAACAACCACTTATTGGGTTTAATTCGATTGGTTCCCGCGCTTGTCACATCCTTTTTGCACGTCCTCTGGCTCTTGCCCGTGGTGCTTTCTTTTGCTTCATCAGCCACAGTGCCAGTCAGACGGCTCACACACATGCACGCGCATGCACCGTACTGGTTGACTTACACCAAGGTTTGAAAATACCCACGTTAAACCAACCGAATGACACAAACAGAAGGTCCACAGGTCATTCAACAAGAAAAGACAGAGAAAAGGTAACAAAATTTACCATGCAGTCAACTGATCCAACGACCAACAACAAAAGTCAAACGCCATCAGACGGACACGAACAATGAGCGCGGGAGGAGCTCTATGGAGGAGGGTCAGCTAGCATCCTTATATGTTAGAATAAGTTCACTCATTTTGCTCTGTAGTTTATAGTGAAATCTTTTAAAAGACTTATATTTAGGAACGGAGGGAGTATGTTTCTACTACAAATTGTCACTTTTTCCTGCTGTGCCTATGGATTTAAGTTTTGAACAGAGGTATGCTGATAAGGTTGTCAAGTTTTTCCTGTAAACTAAACATGGAGAGAGATTTAGTATTGCCTATACTCTAAAATCATGCACAACACAACATTTTTTTCAGTTTGTAGCTTCGAGCAACAAAGTGCCCATATACTGGTGGCACCAATCACTAGTTCCACTAATACCATTTATTAACTCCCAGAACCCTACCCTGCCACCTGTAACCTGTGGGTAACTAGAAATAGAGGATTATTTTTATTTCACTTTTGAAGGGAAGCACAGCCAGAGCCCATGCCGAGAAGGAAGTTATGAGAACCACTAAAAGTTGAGGTCACAAACCATCTTTCTGGTGGCTGGGGAGCTAATTAAGGTTTTCACAAACAAAACAGTATACGTTACTGACATGGCATATTCATAGTATCAACACATTTTGCACAGCATGACTGCTGAATAATCAAAATAGAAACATCACTTCACACAGCATAATAATAGATTTTAGTAGGCACAAATAGTCGGATAACATTAGGTGGATACACAAACAGTTGGACATACTATAGCTAATCAATACACAAATACATCAACAGTTTCGCAACCCACATGCAAGACAAGAACAGATAAAATGGGCGGGAGTGAATCATAGTCCATAGCATCCATGCCACAAGAACCATTGTCCTTAGAGGATCTCCTTTGCAAAAATAAAGGAGATGGACCTATTGTGGTCTTGAGTGATGGTTGTTGAGTTAAGAGCGTGTGTTATGTTTTCTTCTTCCGTTGCAACGCCCAGACTCTTTTGCTAGTGAATAAAAAATGATATATCTAGATATATATTAGTTCTAGATACATCCTTTTTATCCGATAGACGAAGGGACTACCCTCTACTGTATTGTAATGTATTGAGTCATATACAAGTATACCATCACATGTGGCAGTTAGTTGATTTTCCTTGTATGTTTCTACGACAAATTGTCACTTTTTCTGTTGTGCCTATGGATTTTAAGGTATGCTGATAAGGTTGTCAAGTTTTTTCTTTAAACTAACAGTTTTGCTAAAGCACATTTGAATGTGCCATAAGTATTGCACATCTAAATCGTATGTCATTGATCTTACATTAAGATTTGTGTGAATATTTTCTTTCTCTTTTTTCTTTTTTTTTCTTTATGCTTGATTCATTCACTTGGATATGCAATAACTAGAGCACATTTAGATATGCCCTAGACACACCCTTAAACTAAACGTGGAGAAAAATTCAGTATTGCCTGTCCTCTAAAATCATGTACGTAGGACACACCATTTTTTCGGTTTGTAGCTTCTAGCAACAAAGTGCCCATATATTGGTGGCATCAATCACTTTTACCATCTGTAAAGAGTATCTACAACCAGACTTGACAAATCCGACCCTTCAAACGCCCGCGGACGCGTCTGACAAATTTCCAATCCCACAACCAGGCACCTCAATTAGCATATCTCAAATTCATGCAAACCTATGCAACTACGTAAACGATGTTACATCGTCCAGCTACTATAACATGCCATCGGACTACCAAAATTTGGCATGTTTGGCTATGGTGGAGAAGATCATCCACGGCTGCCCTTGCACTTCCCAACGCCCTTGTCGTCCTTCTCGCGGAAGTACCGGTCGAAGATGGAGTAGGGATCAAGCCGGATCTACTCCATAGCCACAAGAACAATCAAACATGTCCTTAGAGGATTTCCATCTTGTTCTTGATAAGCTGGGACCAAGCAACAGTAATCTCCACCTTAGAGTCACCAATCTCACATATACCTCGACTTATGTTGCAATATTTGGTCCTAAACGTGAGACGGCTTTGCCTAGCAATGGCACCAGATTGTGAGTAAGCTTGTATGACAAATCGCAGGTTATGTCCCAGTTCTACAGAAACAACTTGCCTTGACAGATCAATGTAACCAGCTGAGCCCATTGGCATTTCTCCATCAAATTCATGAGAATCAACCAACACAACATGCCTGGATAGGGGGTCCTTAACTTCCTGTGGTGGTGAGGAGCACATAATCCGGCCGCCGTATTCAAAAGGTGATGGCCGCCCTTCAACAACACGGACACTCAAGATAGTAGCTTGGACGGTTTCTGTAAGTCGCTCAAAGCTTAACTCTACCGTGCAAAAGGAGTTGCTAAAGAGCGCTCTATCTGAACCTTCACGATCACCAGGGTAAGTCTGGAAGTGACTGATCAATGCTTTGTCACCAGACCATGTTGTGCCCTTTACTTTGAGTTGGATTTCGAAGTCAACATTGTCCACAGCCACAATCACACCAGATGGGCCAGTCAGGTGCAAAAAAGGATCCTGCAAGGATCATAATCGTCAGTATAGTTGAATGCAACAAACAACGACAGAAGAAGAAAAAGAAGGAGAAAATGAAGAACAAAATGGAAGACCGTATATTACCTCTAGAGTGAGTTCTTGGTAGTCATCCCTTTGCCGAGCGAAGAGAATGTTACGGTTGTGATCTACGGCATCTCGGGCAGCGACGACCCCGTAGACATAGAGTGGCCACTTCAACTTTCCCTTTGTTTCAACAATCTTGACAGAGTAGATCTGCAAGGCGCTCACAGTGGTAGCAGTGTAGGGGATCAGTCCCAGCGTGCAATGTGTAAAGTGCATAGGACTCAATAAGGCTGCAGCACCAAATTAATACAAGTGTTAGCCATGTTCCAACATGAATTACTTACTTATATGCAATGAATGAAGGAAGGAAGGACGGAAGGGAGGGGGGATCTGCTTGCATTGCCATTGTTGGAAGATGAATACGATGAGAAGGAATCAATGGGTGTTTAAGTTTACTTACTCATGTCTTCGAAGTCACTGCGGTCTCCCCATGCAGATTCCCAGCCTTTACGGCGTCTAGCAAACAACCTGTCCTCCATCTCCATCTCCTCTGCCTCGTCCTGATGTGAGACAGAGATCCAGTTTGGCGTGTCCTTATCATCCTGCTCCTGGACTTTGAGAAAGTTGGCTTGCATCTCTAATAGCAACTTCTCAAATTGGTCAGCCATCGCTAAATCCTCCGGGGTCATCTTCCCCTCGTCCTCCTCCTCACATTCGAGCATCTTCAAATATTTGCGCATCTCCATGGTCATACCCCGCACTTCATGCTCCTCATCGGAATCCAGCACCATCACCACTGCCTTTGTGCTTGATTTGCTTTCATTGCTTGATTTGCCTTCATTGCTTGAATTGCCCTCATCCATCATCCTCGACGCATGTGTCTCCGTGCTTGATTGGCCTTCATTGCTTGATTTGCCTTCGCTGCTTGAATTGCCCCCGTCCATCATCCTCGACGCATGCGTCTCCGTGCTTGATTGGCCTTTATCTGTCATGGGATCAATCATCTCCATGTACTCCTTGTTACTCTGGTTCTCGTAGGAGTGGACAGTCGCCTGGTCGCAAAGGCCACTTATAGGATCCGCTGCCACGAAATGTACATCCTCCTCATCAGTCATCTGGCCATCAGGACAGTAGGCAGCCATCTGCGGCGTTTCCATGTTTGGTTTACAAAGGCCCGTTGTCAGATCTGTTACCGATGCATCCACATGTTGCTTGGTTCCCTGGTTCTCAAAACAGTGGGTGCTGGATTTGCTTTTGTCCTCCTCGGTCCTCTGGTCCTCAACATTTTGGTCAGCCATCTTTTTATCTGCATTCGCGGTTGAATGTAATATATCCAGGGAGATCTTAGATAACCTCTGCGCGGCGTTTAACTGATCGAAGACCTTGTAATAGGAGATAACGGGGACACTAATTTTGGCCAGAATAGATGCCATGGATGCCATCTCGTCGCACAAGGCATCCGTCCGTTGCAATATATGACTGAATAAGCAGTTTAGGCGCTCGCCCTCGTCCTCACCGCCGTGGGGCAAATATACATGCTCGGAGTTGGATATGAATCCGGACGTGATCTCGCTCCTCAGGGACATGATCTTCCTCGCGATCTCAGGGTCGAATTGAAGAATGTCAGACTGCTTCTCCCTGAGCAAGTTCGCCAGGGATGCAATCTCCATGCTCAGGATCTCTGCTTCGGAAGGAACTTGCAGCTTCCGATCCATCTCCCGAGGCGTCCTCACCTCTCCTCCCCCGCCGCCACCCGCCATCGATCTCTCTTCTCTTACTTTTTTGGTTGATTGAGATTGCTAACCAGGCTTGCCGTCTGGTATTCTCGCCGCCGCCGCCGCAGTCTCCGCCTCCGCCAAACTTAGGGTTTCTATGAGGAACGAACGGGGGCCGATTCTTTACGCTTATACAGTATTCATCTCACGCTCGACTCCGGCTCGGCCCGGCCCAGACAATCGAGACGGGCACGGGACACCGGCTCACTCGGATTTGCAAAGTGAGACAGTAGCCAAACTCGGATTTGCCTAAGAAAACAAAGCCAGACTCAAAAAAAAAGGCAACTTTTTTTTTTCTGTAGCCAGTGCGGGTGGGGTGGGGAAGCTCCTGGCCAAATATCATTTCACGCTTGAACCAACTCTACTGACTCCCGTCCCTTTTCGAAAAAACCCCTCTAATAGCTCTCGTATCCGTGAACCAACCTGTGCCATCAGAGTTTAAGTCATACACTTAATATTGGTGCTCGCATTACTTATGTATTTATTTCAGCCTTTCCGCGATATTCGTTCAATAGGAGGAGACGTTCCCGTCAACTGCAAGGCGTCCGTGATGACTTCGTAAAATCTCAAGATGCTATACCGTCTCAATTTCTCAGATGTCCTCACAGGGGTAGGATGTGTGTGTGCGCGTATACGCGCCTTCATAAGAGTGAGTGTATGCTCATGCATGTAAGCGACTTTAGTTGTACCGTGTTCAAAAAAATAGCTCATGTGTCCCTAAAAAATTACCGTATCGAAAGTTGGGCGGAAAAAAAAGCCTCCAGCCGCTTTCGTAAATTCAAATTTTTATATGGATCTCTTATGATCACCTTCCTTGTCACTTACATTTGGCAGAAGATGGTCTTCTTGTATAATTTTGACGAGTGAATAACCGCCTAAAACTTTACTGGAGATGAGCCTTGTGTCGCGTCGGGCTGCCACGTTGCTGATGTCGCCACCCTGTCGTGCGAGCCCGCCGCCTCCCTTGCCCCATGCCGTTGTGAGGCCGCCACTGCCCCGTCTCCTACCTTTGCCCCGTGAGGTCATGTTGCCATGAGGCCGCCGCCAGGTCACGCCGCGACAAGGGCTCTCACCGCCAAGTCGCGCCACCGCCCCCGGAACCCGCCTCCTCTCCCCTACGCCGTAAGGCTGCATCGTCGCTAGGTCACGCCACCTCACTGCTCCGCAAGCCGTTGCCACGTCGTCTCACTAACTTGTGGGCCCAGCGTCATGTCACTAACTTGCGGCCCAACACAGTTTAGTAAGAAATAGAAAAAAAGGATATTAGGGGAATAAGTTTTATGAAAACTTCATCTAATTTATACCGCCATCCCGTAAAACGACTTTTACGGGATGATTTTTACATGAGCTATTGGAGTTGCTTTGAGGCGCCAAATAGAGGCCAATTTTTTTTGAGAATCTCTTTTTTTTAGAAAATTTTGATAATCTGATAAGGCCAAACTTTACAGTGCGCACACCTCCCTTTTTGCTAGATCTAAGTGGGCTTGCAGGCCATTATATTTCCTCCCACCGATTTTTGGGGTTGGGTTTTATGTGGTTTTGTTTTTCCCTGGTTTTTGCTTGGTATTTTCGTATTATTATTTTTTCTATTTTTATGTTTTCGTTTTATCATTTAAAAATGCATGATATGTTTTCAATTCTGTGTTTTTTTTGGAAACTGCAAACTTTTCTTAATTTTCAGGAACATTTTCAAATCCATGAAATTTTCCCTTTCACAAAATTTTTAAAACCCATTAAAAATTTACAGGTGGTAATTTATTTCAAATTCATGAATATTTTTTAAATTCAAGATTTTTTAAAACTTATGAACATTTGTAGATTCATAAACTTATTTTAAAGTCCATTATTCTTTAAGAAAATATGAATATTTTATGAATTTGTGAACATTTTAAAATTTATGAACAATTTTCGAAATTGTGAAAAAACGTGAAATAATTTCAATACATGATTTTCTAAAATATAGTCTTTTCTCGAATTCATACACTTTTTTCAATTTGTAAACTTTTAAAACTCTATAAAAAAAAGCTCCACGCAAAAAAACTCTACAAAAAAGCATAGCTAGTTTTTTACAAGCCAGAGTTTTTGTTTTCTCAAGTCTGAGCCAACATAACGAGCATGACGAGAGCAGGTTGATATTGAGCTGCGGCTCATTTTTTATGCGCGTGAGCGGCAACATGCAACTCAGCGGGTGCCCCTGTATCTCGCCTTCAGCGAGAGGGCAGGAACCCTCGCTGAGGCTTTGTTTGGTAGAAGAGTTTTTGAGAGGTTTTGGGAGGAGGGGATTTGGGAGGATTTGGTGAATCCCTCCCTTCCACCCAATCCCCTTCATTCCCCAATCCCCCTCCAGCCAAAATTCCCTTTGTAGAAAAAATGCATTTGGTTGACAGGGTTTGCCATTTTTGTGATGACAATTCACAGTGATCTCTCTTTATATGTTTCTCAGATTCAGTATAGTAAGCCCCAAATTTTCTACATTTGCAGAACAAGTCTCACACTTTCATGACCTTATGTAACTTCATTAAAAAGAGAAAAAAAACTTCATTTGCAGCTAAAATTTAGCCCAATTTGCAGTATGCCACTGAAAGTTACTGGTTCTGAACTTCAAATACCTACACTAAACATTTGACTATAAAATTGTACGAAAGAAAACTATATGCAAAGTTCAGGAAGCTAGTTCAGTATAGTACTAAACTAGCATGTATTCATTATACTACATGTTCCAGTGACCCCTGTGCCCAACAGTCCATCCGTGCAGTTCATAACATTTTTAAATTTAAACCGTTCATGCACCTCACAGCGTTTGGACAAGGAAACAAGTCCTGATCTAACAAGGACAGAAACAAGGAAACAAGTCCTGATCCAATACGGGTAGAATAAAGGACATCATATCTTCATCATCCTCGCTTCTCCTCTTCCTAATTCGATCGATAATCTCAGAGTTCATCTTGACACTAAAACTAGAATCAGGAAGCAACAAATAAGAACTATATTCATAAGACATACATAATGATCTAGAATATTATATCATCAGTGTGCCAAGATGTGCAATGACCAAGAGCTATCAAGTATGATATACTACTTCGGCAAAGAAACAAGCTCAAGAGGCCAAGAAGCTTATGTAGCTTACCGAAGTTTGGCGTGGCAACAGGTTCCCAAGAAGGAGGTAACTCGTCCACCCCAACAAGGATCCAAGCGGTAGGATGTGAAAATAAGAGTCAAACACATTTCATCATAAGTATTATAAGTAGCAGAATTTCATCATTATTTTTAATCTGACGACACACACATTTGAATAGAAACATCATAGGATGGTTTGTTCCAATGCATGCAGAAGATGGACAATTAGAATCAAGACCAAAATCAAAGAGACTTTTCCCTTGAATAAACAACAGCAATCAGGTATAAACTACATTCATTTCATCAGGTCAATTCACTGGCAAGGGAAGTAACAGGTTTACGCTTGTTGAATCCTAATTATTCTACATAGATTTATAAACTGTGCAAAAATATATAGCCTAAACTCTAGCTTGCAGATATGGTTCCCTAGATTACAAGGATGTAGTAAATGAAAGAAATATTAAGATACAACAATGCTAGGAACAAAAGAGACACGTCCTATATGCAACTGAATGTTTGCTGCAAACATTTATAGCCTAAACTTAATGCTAGTTCTTTTCTGGGCCGCACCGCTCATTCCATTCATAGGCTTCGATTACATGGGCTGAGCAGTTTGTTGCTACAACACACTAAGATTACATGGGCTTCAATGGTATAGACACCTCCAAAGTCTCCAAGTAGATTAAAATCAAATATGAGCAGAAATTGCAATCTTGTAAAAGCAGTGCACTAGCCAGTGAGTTCTAATTGCGGATGACTTCACACTACTAAGTGGTGACTGCGATCATGTACTTTTCTATAGCAACTCTTTCTTTCTTCATAAGAACAAATACTGTAAACCATCTTTTGTCTATCTGCATCCTATTTTGTACTAGTGTAGTTGTTATCATGGTACATCTGAGAGTAAGAATCGTTTACTAACAATTGCAAGAGTTGAAAGTAAAGATTGGAAACAGGAAAAACAGATACGCATCTCCCTTTTGAACGTGTTGCAATCAAGAGTACTGCTGCATTGGTCTGATATTCGGGTTGAAACTTTGCAGGTATCCTACTAATGGCGACAAGCAAATGTTGGCCAAGCAGACGGGCCTAACAAAGAATCAGGTAAGCAGCAAAGCTGGTCACTGTTGCCGCTACCATGTCATTTTGTTTTTGGAGCTTGGTTGACATGTTGGGTTAATAATGGCGGTGCAGGTGTCGAACTGGTTCATCAACGCGAGGGTGAGGCTGTGGAAGCCAATGATGGAGGAGATCCACAACTTGGAGATGAGGTAGGTCCACAAGCACCCGCCGCACGACAAGGGCCAGCAGCACGGCATCCACGGCCAGTCTCACCAGCACTCGTCGCAGCAGCAGCACCAGCAGTGCAGCGGCAATCGCTCCTAGCCCGGCGACTCGCACCCCGGCAGATTGAGACAAATCTCGACCTCTAGGGTTAGGGTAGAAGAGGAGCTAGAAGAGGACGACGTTCTTGGCAAGCTAGCTGGGTAGGAGACGCCGTTCTTGGCGTGCTTGCCGGTGAGGACGAGGCGGACGGAGGGTGTGCGGGAGGTGGCAGCCATGGAGAGGATGGGGAGGGGAGGGGCTGCGGTTACTAACCACCGGGGAGAAGTCCAGTATGCCGGAGGAGATCGCCGGCGTCGAGGCGGCGAGGCGGCGCGGCGTCTTGGGGAGGAGTCGGCGGCAGCGTCTCGGGAGGAGCCGTCGGCGGTGCCTCGGATCGAGCGGCGGCGCGAGTCGGGCGAGCAAATCCTCGAGGGGGGCCTCGAGGGTTCTAAAGCGCGCGGAAACTGATGGATCGACGGGGAATCGAGAGGGTTGGGCCGTCGAAACCCCGGGTACCAAATGGGCCAACGGGTATTTGCGAGGATTCTGGGCCACGCGAGGAATACCGGCTCGAAACCCTCCCAATCCACGCGAAACAAACGAGGCTTGAAGGGGAGACCGACATGGGCGTGCCCACGAGCGCTGGAGGCCACATGTTTTTTTTCTTCTGTTTTTAAGTTTCTCTTTCGTTTTTTGCTTTATTTTTGTAATTTAGTTTATATTTTAGAATAATATAAAATACATATATCATAAAAAAATTGTACATAAAACATTTGGGAAATGTTGACCAAATATTTCAAAAATGTTAAATGCATATAGAGAAAATGTTTATCACGTTTACGAAAAATATATACAAAAAAGTATAAGTGTATAAAATAATCTGATCATGTATTTTAAAAAAGTTAATCAAGCATTTGAAAAAATGTTGAACAAGTGTTTGAAAAATATTAAGCAAGCATTTGGAAAATGTTAAATGTGTATTGAAAAATGGTTACCATGTATTAAAAAATGATGAAACAAATTTGATCATGTATATAAAAATGTTAAACAAGCATTTGAAAATGTTGAACAAGTATTTAAAAATGTTAAATGTATATAGAAAAAATGTTGGCTATGTAGTAAAACAGATGAAAAAATCTCATGTATACAAAAACGTTAATGAAGCAATTGAAAAAAAATGTTAAACACATATTTCAAAAATATAAATCTAGCCTTTGAAAAATGTTAAATGTGATTAGAAAAAATGTTAAATGTGTTTTGAGAAAGTGTTAATATTGCATTTAGAAGTTGTTAATCAAGCATTTGAAGAATGTTAAATATGCATAAAAAATGTTGACCATGTATGAAAAAATGTCGATCTTGTATTTGAAAAATGTTAATCAAGCATTTGATAGTTTGAAAGTGTGTATAGGAAAAATGTTGATCATGTATTAAAAAAATGTTAATCAAGCATTTGATTTTTAAATGTATATAAAAAATGTCGACCATGTATTATTAAAATGTTAAATTTGTATTTGAAAAATGTTAAACATGTATTAGAATAATGTTGTTGACATATACAAAAAATGTTGAATGAAAACGAAAACAAACAAAGGATACCATAAAAAATGAAAACCGAAGAAGAAACAAAAAACAAAGAGAAGAAGTAATAAAAAACAAATAAACAAGTGCAACAAGAATGAAAAACGGAGAAGAGAAAAGAAAAGAAAGAACAAAAAACAGAAAAAGGAAACAAAACTAGAGAAAACCGGCTCCACTCACTTCAAGTAGATCGTGCCCTTATACATAATCACAAATTATCCCCTCACGTGTTGGCTTGTAGCACTGGTTATCTTCACGACGACCACAGATCGATCCCTCCTACTCCCCTTTTCCCATTAACTCTTTGTGAAAATGGGTCGACCCAGTAACAACCACAACCATGAAAAATCGACGTGAGATTTTCTACGGGCTCGGTTAATGCGAGATATAGACGTCGCACAACTCAGATCCTTAGAGTGTGTTTGCTAGCATGCATGAGCCTGCATGTTCCTTGTTTGATCAACTTTTTGTTGTCTGATAGCGTGCACATGGCCTCCTCAGCCTACATGAGCTCAGCCCAAATAGTCCTTTAGCCTACACGAGGAAAGAACACCCCCACATGTGTGCGCTTCTGAGCATGGCTCGCTTGAATGCTCCCCTCAACCCACGTGTTCCCTCACGACCCAAGAGGCCCGCTAGGGTTACCTTTCCTCCTGATTTCGTCTCACTCCCTAGCTTCTTCCTCCTTCTCAGGAGACACCTAGCTGCACGCTGCCACCTCCCCTTCTCCTTGATGGCAGCCTCCTTGATATGTCTATTTTGCATCATATTTTCCTACTGTTATCTATAATGTTTTTATACATAATAATGCTTTATGAAGTAATTCTAATGCCTTTTTTCTCATAATATGCAAGGTTCACACAAAGAGGAAGAATGCCGGCAGCTAGAATTCTGAACCTGAAAAAGCTACGTCAGAATTACTTATGCTGCACATCTCCAAATGAGCTGAAACTTCACGAAGATTTTTTATGGAATATTTAAGAATTATTGGAGCAAATAGTTGTTGGGGAACGAGAGGGGAGAGTGTGTCCACGTACCCTCGTAGACCGAAAGCGGAAGCGTTTAGTAACGTGGTTGATGTAGTTGAACGTCTTTATGATCCAACCGATCCAAGTACCCGAACGTACGACACCTCCGTGTTCAACACACGTTCGGCACAATGACATCCCTCGAGCTCTTGATCCAGTTGAGAACGAGGGAGAGTTTCGTCAGCACGACGGCATGGCGACGATGATGATGAAGTTACCGACGCATGGCTTCACCTAGCATTACGACGATATGACCAAGGTGTTGAACTATGGAGGGGGGCACCACACACGACTAAGAGATTGTCTGTTGTACTTTGGGGTGCCCCCCTGCCCACGTATATAAAGGAGGGGAGGAGGAGGTCGGCCATAGGGGGGCGCGTGCCATAGGGGAGTCCAAGTGGGATTCCCAATCCTAGTTGGAGTCCCCTTCCTTTCCAAGAGATGGAGAGAGGGAAGGAGGATGAAGGGAGAAGGAAAGAGGGGGACACCGCCCCCTCCCGAGTCCAATTCGGACTGGCCAGGGGGGACTCCCTTGCGTCCCCCCTCTCCTTTCCACTAAGGCCCATGAAGGCCCACCAATTCCCCCCCCCCTCGGGGGGGGGGGGGGGGTCCGGTAACCCCCGGTACTCCAAAACTTATCTGAAACTTCCCGAAACCATTCCGGTGTCCGAATGTAACCTTCCAATATATGAATCTTTACCTCTCGACCATTTCGAACTCCTCATCATGTCTGTGATCTCATCCGGGACTCCGAACAAACTTCGGTCACCAAATCACATAACTCATGATACAAATCGTCATCGAACGTTAACCGTGCGGACCCTACGGGTTCGAGAACTATGTAGACATGACCGAGACACATTTCCGGTCAATAACCAATAGTGGGATCTGGATGCTCATATTGGCTCCTACATATTCTACGAAGATCTTTATCGGTCAAACTGCATAACCACATACGTTGTTCCCTTTGTCATCGGTATGTTACTTGCCCGAGATTTGATCGTCGGTATCATCATACCTAGTTCAATCTCGTTACCGGCAAGTCTCTTTACTCGTTCCGTAATATATCATCCCGTAACTAACTCATTAATCACTTTGCTTGCAAGGCTCATAGTGATGTGTATTACCGAGAGGGCCCAGAGATACCTCTCCGATACACGGAGTGACAAATTCTAATCTTGATCTATGCCAACTCAACAAACACCATCGGAGATACCTGTAGAGCATCTTTATAATCACCCAGTTATGTTGTGACGTTTGATAGCACACAAGGTGTTCCTCCGGTATTCGGGAGTTGCATAATTTCATAGTTAGAGAAACATGTATAAGTCATGATGAAAGGAATAGCAATAAAACTAAACGATCATTTATGCTAAGCTAACGGATGGGTCTTTTCCATCACATCATTCTCTAATGATGTGATCCCATTCATCAGATGACAATATATGTCTATGGTTAGGAAACTTAACCATCTTTGATTAACGAGCTAGTCAAGTAGAGGCATACTAGGGACACTCCGTTTGTTTATGTATTCATACATGTACTAAGTTTCCGGTTGACACAATTCTAGCATGAATAATAAACATTTATCATGATATAAGGAAATATAAATAACAACATTATTATTGCCTATAGGGCATATTTCCTTCAGTCGCCCACATGCACTAGAGTCAATAATCTAGATTACATAGTAATGATTCTAACACCCATGGAGTCTTGGTGTTGATCATGTTTTGCTCGTGAGAGAGGCTTAGTCAATGGGTCTGCAACATTCAGATCCGTATGTATCCTTCTAATCTCTATGTCTCCCTCCTTGACTTGATCGCGGATGGAATTGAAGCGTCTCTTGATGTGTTTGGTTCTCTTATGAAATCTGGATTCCTTCACCAAGACAATTGCTCCAGTATTGTCACAAAAGATTATCATTGGACCCGATGCACTAGGTATTACACCTAGATCGGATATGAACTCCTTCATCCAGACTCCTTCATTTGCTGCTTCCGAAGCAGCTATGTACTCCGCTTCACATGTAGATCCCGCCACGACACTCTGCTTCGAACTACACCAACTGATAGCTCCACCATTCAATATAAATACATATCCGGTTTGTGACTTAGAGTCATCCGGATCAGTGTTAAAGCTTGCATCGACGTAACCATTTACGATGATCTCTTTGTCACCTCCATAAATGAGAAACATATCCTTAGTCCTTTTCAGGTATTTCAGGATGTTCTTGACCGCTGTCCAGTGATCCACTCCTGGATTACTTTGATACCTCCCTGCTAAACTTATAGCAAGGCACACATCAGGTCTGGTACACAGCATTGCATACATGATAGAACCTATGGTTGAGGCATAGGGAATGACTTTCATTTTCTCTCTATCTTCTGCAGTGGTCAGGCATTGAGTCTGACTCAACCTCACACCTTGTAACACAGGCAAGAACCATTTCTTTGACTGGTCCATTTTGAACTTCTTCAAAACTTTATCAAGGTATGTGCTTTGTGAAAGTCCAATTAAGCATCTTGATCTATCTCTATAGATCTTGATGCCTAATATGTAAGCAGTTTCACCGAGGTCTTTCATTGAAAAAAAATCTTATTCAAGTATCCTTTTGTGCTATCCAGAAATTCTGTATTATTTCCAAAAGTCTGTATAAAACCATATGCTTTGATCACACTATCAAAACGTATATTCCATCTCTGAGAGGCTTGCACCAGTCCATAAATGGATCGCTGGAGCTTGCACACTTTGTTAGTACCTTTAGGATCGACAAAACCTTCTGGTTGCATCATATACAATTCTTCTTTAAGATATCCATTAAGGAATGCACTTGTGACATCCATTTGCCAAATTTCATGTAACACCCTGGGAATCATGCAACAGTAATCTCCCTCTAATCGTGGCCATGTCATCATGATTACTATGCAAATGGCCACTTGTCCAAAATCAAAGTAAAATTCATTTTTAAATTGCAAGTCAAATATTTATTTATTCAAACTATAAAACTAAAATGTTCAAATTTTAGTATAAATTCCCCTCATCATTTAACATGTTGAACCAACATCATTTGACTCACCAATTAATCCCTAGAAAATTAATAAATGCTCCAACAACAAATAAAATGCCCTTTTCAAAATAAACAATTATATAAACTTTTCCATATAAAAATGAAACCTTGTGTGTAGCATCCAAAATATTCCATTTGAATTATATGTAAGATATCATGTAGAACTAAATTGGTTTGGACACTGAGATAAATAGAAAATAGTAGCTATGTTTTTACAGAAAAGTAAGAAACTGAAATTGCACTGTGCACATTTGGCCCACTATGAACAGGAGCTAGCCAGCCTAACCCACTTGGCCTATCCCTAACTTCCAGCTACAAAGGCACAGCCTGTGCGTGGTAGCCATCCGGCGGCGCCATGGCCGGATGGCCAACACCCGGCTCTACAGGGGCGCCTGGGAGGGGATAAGGGTGTCTCCCTCGACCCCAAACGAACCCCCAGCCACTTCTCCCCTCCTTTCGCCTCCCTCTTTTGAACTCGAGCTCGGCCGAACCGCAGCCACCATGACCGACCTCGCCCGTGCGCTCTTCGTCGTCCCCGCGCCCTAGGAGGTTGTCCACGAGCTCCGTCGTCGAACACTACGCCCCCTACGCCAACGGACACGAGCTGGTCTCCACCACAGCGCCAGAACGCCGTCTTCTTCAACCTTCGTCCGCCTCGGATCACCAGAGCTTCACCGCTCCGTTCGTCGCCTCCCCTGCGCTACAAAGCCGTCAAGGGCTTTTCTTAGACGCGCGGTGAGCCGCCGTCCGTCCTCCTCTTCCCCCTCCTCGTTTCACCGCCGTAAGCCATCGTTCGCGCTGCCCGGTCTTCGTCCAGTGGCCGCGGTCACCGCGACCGTGACCGCGTCCAGCCCCGCGTCGCTGCTCGCCTACATGTGCTCCTCGAGGTCCCGTGCCCCGGCTCGTGCTTGCCTGCGTCATGTGCGCCCCGCCATGCTTGGAGCCCGTGTGCTCGCTGCTGCGCCCGTGCCACCACACCCGCCGCATCAGCTCGTCGCCGTCGCCGGTATAGTCCACTACTACACGGACCAGGACCACCGGTGGACTCGCCGCACTCCACGCTTTCGCAGTCCCCCATCCGCGAGTCCTCTCGTCGCTGGAAACGACCTGTCGGAGCACCTTCGTCGCGTCGGAAGGTCGCCAGCGTGCACCGCGCCTGCGTGCCCTGCCGCCCCCCAGCCGCGCCAGCCATGCCCTGCCATGCCCCACGCGCCCGAGTTCCCCCGCGCGCGCCTTCAGGCTCCAGTCGCGCACTGCTGCTTCCTGCTCCTGCCCGCTGCTGCTTCCTGCCGCGGCTCTCTACAGCTGCTGCCGCTATCTGCTACTTCCGTTGCTGTGCTGCTCTGCTTCGCTGCCCCGCGCCGCGCTCCCCTTCCCTAACCCCGCCGCCCTACTCCGGTCGTCGACCGCGCGGGCCCTGGCCGCCGGCGCCAGCGCCCGGCTTTTCCCCGTCGCCCTGCCGGGCTATGCCCGCACCCCTGGGGCTCCGCCCCGTTTCGCCCACGCCCCGCTAAGGCCTATGGGCCACTGCCGAGTAGGCCCCACCGGCCTTTTAAAAAAGGAGATTAAAAAAATAATATAAATAAATAAATAAATAATTACTTAATCTTGTTTAATTAACTTTTTAAGTTTAATTAACCTGCTAACTAAACTAGGTTAAAGTGCTATTAGCTATTA
This sequence comes from Triticum aestivum, assembly GCF_018294505.1. Lineage (NCBI taxonomy): Eukaryota > Viridiplantae > Streptophyta > Magnoliopsida > Poales > Poaceae > Triticum > Triticum aestivum. Next base: position 143,189,040 of record NC_057797.1, read on the forward strand.
TGTGTATGACAGGAGGCCCCACCCCCTGTTGACCAGTCAAATGTTCACTGGTCAACTGGGACCCCCTGGACCCTTTGGTCAGCCCCTGGGTGCACTACACTGGGTGCGCTTAGCGTTTTTGTTTTTTTAATTTTGAATTAATATAAATTCCAGAAAATAGTTAAAACTTTGGAAATTCATATAAAATAAATCATAAGTCGGATGAAATTTTTTTATATATGAAAGTTGCTCAGAAAAATCCAACAAATTCGAATACACGGACCGTTCATCTGTCAGATGCCCCTAGCATGCTGAACATGGAACTTTCCCTCTCTTTTCCTTTGCCTGAAAAACGCCAAACACCGGAAAACCTCTTCGGATGTTTTTCCTCTCCGTATACAACGCGTAGTACTGCGTTAGAGCACCCTAGTTCTGCTTTTCCTCATGTCATGCTTAGTGGTACCTCTGTTTGCTCTGTATTTACTGTTTCTTCCCCCTCTTCTCTCCAGTAGACCTCGAGACCGACGATGCCTCCGTGATCGACTACGTCACTGACGACCGTTCCTTTGCAGTAGAGCTTCCAGGCAAGCCCCCCCCCCTTTGATCATCCCGATATCGCCCATTCCATTCTCTCATGCTTGCATTAGATTTTGCTACTGTTATTGTTTGCTCCTATTCTGATGCATAGCCTGTTTATTGTAACCTGTTGTTGTTACCTACCTGCTTATCCTAAATTGTTTAGTATAGGTTGGGTAGAGACCCATCAGAGACCCCCACTTTGTCCCGACTGCCCCGCTGGATTATCAGAAGACCCGATCAATGGGATCGAAGACCAGGCACCGCACATCACTTTCCCCTTAGTTGCTCGACACTACTAGGTTACTATCGAGTGCCGAGGGTGAGACCTCTACAACACTTCTGATGTTAACCCTGTAGTGTAGCTATTCGGTCGTGGTCAACGAGGGTGATTCCGCCTTAACCACTTTCGATACGACTTTGTCGTGCAACCCCTCAAGTGTGAACCTCGGGTTTTCCCCTTGGTGTTAGACACACAGTTACTATGGTTACTATGACTGTACACTGAACCATGTTACTAAAGACGGGTCAGCCCTGAGGGGTACCCGCGCGAGCTTAATAGCGAGTGATGTGGAGTCGGGTTGACCTGGAAGGTGCCCGCGAGATACTTACGAGGCGTGGCCAGGCATTCTTAGCCCTTGCCGCAAGAACTCGAGACAGGGCGATGGGGTCACATCTTTCATGAGTCCTGCTCGTGACCGCACTACCAACACACTAACGGTTTGGATATTTGATCCGAGGGGCCTCTGGCCTGATAGCACTAACCATCACGTGGGCATTGTATGGGTGTTCTGCATCATATGCATCAGCCAAAGCTTAATAGACGTCATGCGATTGAGCGGCGCACGGCGGGTTGGACTGGTAAGCTCCTGCCTTTTTAAGGAGGTAGCTAGGTCTGCTCACCAACCGCCCACGCAACATGCAGGAGTTCCCGGGGCGATGGCCCAAGACCCCTGGGGGCATAGGTTTAGTCCGGCGTGCTAACCTCTCTATTAAGCCTAGGTCGGGTTGCGGCGTATTATTTGGCCGAGGCCGGGCATGACCCAGGAAAGTGTGTCCGACCGGAGTTAATCGAGCGTGGTGGGTAAGTTGGTGCACCCCTGCAGGGAAGAAAACATCTATCGATAGCCTGTCCTACGGTAATGGACACTTGGAGTTGTATCCCGATCGATACAGCTAGAACTGGATACTTGAGATGAGACATGGATATGAGAAATGGATAGTATGGCTCTGGGATTGCTTTCTCGCAGGGAGTCGAGAAAGGATCTCTGGCCGAGGTTGATAACACTACTACTACTTTACTTTATACTACTCTACTCCCTCCTGTTGCTGCAAGATGGTGTTTTCCAGAAGATGCTAGTCTTTGATAGGACTAGCTTCTCCCCCTCTTATTCTGGCATTTCTGCAATCCACTCCACATATACAACCTTCCTTTGATAATGTTGCATATGTAGTGTAGATCCTTGCTTGCGAGTACTTTGGATGAGTACTCACAGTCGCTTTGCTCCCCCTTTCTTCTTCTTTCCAGTTGATGCAACCAGATGTCGGAGCCCAGGAGCCAGACGACACCACTGATGATCACTACTACCCCGAGGGTGCCTACTACTACGTGATGACCGCTGACGACCTGGAGTAGTTAGGAGGCTCCCAGGCAGGAGGCCTTGCCTTTTCGATCAATGTTGCTTTTGTGCTAGCCTTCTTAAGGCAAAACTTGTGTAACTTATGTCTGTACTCAGATATTGTTGCTTCCACTGGCTCTTGTGTTTTCGAGCTTATGTATTCGAGCCCTCGAGGCCCCTGGCTTGTAATATAAAGCTCGTATTATTTTAATTTGTGTCTAGAGTTGTGTTGTGATATCTTCCCGTGAGTCCTTGATCTTGATCGTACACATTTGCGTGTATGATTAGTGTACGATTGAATCGAGGGCATCACATTTCATAATCATAAAATGCGGCAATTGCTAACATGATTCGGATAGACTTAAGCATCGCTACGGGTGAGAAGGTCTCATCGTAGTCAACCCCTTGAACTTGTCAAAAACCTTTCGCAACAAGTCGAGCTTTGTAGACAGTAACATTACCGTCAGCGTCAGTCCTCTTCTTGAAGATCCGTTTATTCTCTATTGCTTGCCGATCATCGGGCAAGTCAACCAAAGTCCACACTTTGTTCTCATACATGGATCCCATCTCAGATTTCATGGCGTCAAGCCATTTCGTGGAATCTGGGCTCATCATCGCTTCCTCATAGTTCGTAGGTTCGTCATGGTCAAGTAACATGACCTCCAGAACAGGATTACCGTACCACTCTGGTGCGAATCGTACTCTGGTTGACCTACGGGGTTCGGTAGTAAGTTGATCAGAAGTTTCATGATCATCATCATTAGCTTCCTCACTGATTGGTGTAGGAATCACTGGAACTGATTTTTGTGATGAACTACTTTCCAATTCGGGAGAAGGTACAATTACCTCATCAAGTTCTACTTTCCTCCCACTCACTTCTTTCGAGAGAAACTCCTTCTCTAGAAAGGGTCCATTCTTAGCAACAAATATCTTGCCTTCGGATCTGTGATAGAAGGTGTACCTGTCGGTGTCAAAACCGGCGGATCTCGAGTAGGGGGTCCCAAACTGTGTGTCTAAGGTTGATGGTAACACGAGACAATGGACATGAAGTTTTACCCAGGTTCGGGCCCTCTTGATGGAGGTAATACCCTATGTCCTGCTTGATTGATATTGATGAGTATGGGGGTTACAAGATTTGATCTACCACGAGATAGTAATGGCTAAAACCCTAGAAATCTAGCCTGTCAGATTTTGATTGCCTCTACGGACTAAACCCTCCTGTTTATATAGACACCGGAGGGGACTGGGGTTGTACAAAGTCGGTTACAGAGAAAGGAATCTTCATATTCGCATGCTAGGCTTGCCATCCACACTAAGGAGAATCCCATCCGGACACGGGAGAGAGTCTTCTGTCGTGTATCTTCATAGCCCATTAGTCCGGCCCATGTCACACTGATCATACGCCCGAGGACCCCTTAATCCAGGACTCCCTCAGTAGCCCCTGAACCAGGCTTCAATGACGAGGTGCCCAACGCGCAGATTGTCTTCGACATTGCACGGCGGGTTCCTCCTCTGAATACTCCAAAACATCTCTCGAACACAGAGAACATGTCCGGCTCTGTAAAAAAACACCACATATATCCGCAGAGAGTATAATATTTTATGAGTCCGATCCACTGACAACTTTTGTAGCGAGGCATCATGTCATCGCCCGGTCATTATTTCGAACCTTTTTAGCCTCCCGCTCCATGTTTCAAGATGCGGTTTTATTGGCACATCTTGTCAAAACAAATATCGTGTCCCCTTATTGTGGAATTCTCATCAATACGAGCGTGGGTAACCCAACCGCGCCGCCTGCACGACCCTTGGGGAATAGGCGAGTTTTAAGGCGAGTGTGGAGGCGCTTGATATTCACTGCCTTTATAAAGGTATAAGGATTCACCTCTTTCACCCACGCCCTCTTCCTCTCTGCCCATCCATTCTTGAGCTCCAGCGCCCAAGCTTCCATCCTTTCCACCTCCAAGAAGCACTCCAACCATGTTCGGATCTAGAGTGCAAGGCAAGTGGATGGTTTCCTCCGTCAAGGAGAAGGACATCACCAGGCTCCGGGAGGCCGGGTACCTAGCCAAGGAAATCTCCCACCGGCTTCCGGCCAAGGGACAGATCGTCCCCACCCCAGAGCCCCATGAGAGGGTCGTGTTCATCCCCCACTTTGTCCGCGGTTTGTGATTTCCTCTCCACCCATTCGTCCACGAGCTCATGTTCTACTACAGGCTAGATTTCCATGATCTGGCCCCCAACTCCTTCCTCAACATCTCGGCATTTATTGTCATGTGTGAGGCCTTCCTCTGTATCCCTCCCCACTTTGGACTGTGGTTGAAGGTTTTCAACGTGAAGCCGAAGGTGGTGGATGGTCAACATGTAGAGTGCGGAGGCGCCATGGTGAGCAAGCTGCCCAATGTCACATGGCCCAAAGGTACCTTCGTGGAGACCGTCAAGGGGTGGCAACAGCAGTGGTTTTATGTCACAGAGCCTCGCGACGCCACCTGGGCCGCTGTCAGTGTCGAAACTGGCGGATCTCGGGTAGGGGGTCCTGAACTATGCGTCTAAGGTTGATGGTAACAACAGACAGGGCACACGATGTTTACCCAGGTTCGGGCTGAAGGAAATATGCCCTAGAGGCAATAATAAAGTTATTATTTATTTCCTTATAATCATGATAAAAGGTTTATTATTCATGCTAGAATTGTATTAACCGAAAACATAATACATGTGTGAATACATAGACAAACAAAGTGTCACTAGTATGCCTCTACTTGACTAGCTCGTTAATCAAAGATGGTTATGTTTCCTAACCATGAACAATGAGTTATTATTTGATTAACGGGATCACATCATTAAGAGAATGATCTGATTGACATGACCCATTCCATTAGCTTAGCACCCGATCGTTTAGTATGTTGCTATTGCTTTCTTCATGACTTATACATGTTCCTGTAACTATGAGATTATGCAACTCCCGTTTACCGGAGGAACACTTTGGGTACTACCAAACGTCTCAACGTAACTGGGTGATTATAAAGGAGTACTACAGGTGCCTCCAAAGGTACATGTTGGGTTGGCGTATTTCGAGATTAGGTTTTGTCACTCCGATTGTCGGAGAGGTATCTCTGGGCCCTCTCGGTAATGCACATCACATAAGCCTTGCAAGCATTGCAACTAATGAGTTAGTTGCGAGATGATGTATTACGGAACGAGTAAAGAGACTTGCCGGCAACGAGATTGAACTAGGTATGGGATACCGACGATCGAATCTCGGGCAAGTAACATACCGATGACAAAGGGAACAACGTATGTTGTTATGCGGTCTGACCGATAAAGATCTTCGTAGAATATGTAGGAGCCAATATGGGCATCCAGGTCCCGCTATTGGTTATTGACCAGAGACATGTCTCGGTCATGTCTACATTGTTCTCGAACCCGTAGGGTCCGCACGCTTAAGGTTACGATGACAGTTATATTATGAGTTTATGCATTTTGATGTACCGAAGGTTGTTCAGAGTCCCGGATGTGATCACGGACATGACGAGGAGTCTCTAAATGGTCAAGACGTAAAGATTGATATATTGGAAGCCTATGTTTGGATATCGGAAGTGTTCCGGGTGAAATCGGGATTTTACCGGATTACCGGGAAGGTTACCGGAACCCCCCGGGAGCTAAATGGGCCATGATGGGCCTTAGTGGAAAAGAGAAGAGGCAGCCCTACATGGGCTGCGCGCCTCCCCCTTCCCCTAGTCCTATTAGGACTAGGAGAGGTGGCCGGCCCCCTCTCTCTCTTTTCCCCCTCCGCGAATCCTTTTCCAACTAGGATTGGGGGGGGGGGGAATCCTACTCCTAGAGGGAGTAGGACTCTCCTGGTGCGCCAAGCTTGGCCGGCCAGCCTCCCCCCTCTAGTCCTTTATATACTGAGGCAGAGGCACCCCAGAAACACACAAGTTGATCCACGTGATCTATTCCTTAGCCGTGTGCGGTGCCCCCAGCCACCATAGTCCTCGATAATACTATAGCGGAGTTTAGGCGAAGCCCTGCTGCTGTAGTACATCAAGATCGTCACCACGCCGTCGTGCTGACGGAACTCTTCCCCGACACTTTGCTGGATCGGAGTCCGGGGATCGTCATCGAGCTGAACGTGTGCTCGAACTCGGAGGTGCCGTAGTTTCGGTGCTTGATCGGTTGGATCGTGAAGACGTACGACTACTTCCTCTACATTGTGTCAACGCTTCCGCAGTCGGTCTGCGTGGGTACATAGACAGCACTCTCCCCTCTCGTTGATGTGCATCACATGATCTTGCGTGTGCGTAGGAATTTTTTTGAAATTACTACGAAACCCAACAGTGGCATCCGAGCCTAGGTTTTTTATGTTGATGTTATATGCACGAGTAGAACACAAGCGAGTTGTGGGCGATATAAGTCATACTGCCTACCAGCATGTCATACTTTGGTTCGGCGGCATTGTTGGACGAGACGACCCGGACCAACATTACGCGTACGCTTACGCGAGACCGGTTCCCCCGACATGCTTTGCACATAGGTGGCTTGCGGGCGACTGTCTCCCCAACTTTAGTTGAACCAAGTGTGGCTACGCCCGGTCCTTGCGAAGGTTAAAACGGAGTCTATTTGACAAACTATCGTTGTGGTTCTGATGCGTAGGTGAGATTGGTTCTTGCTTAAGCCCGTAGCAGCCACGTAAAACTTGCAACAACAAAGTAGAGGACATCTAACTTGTTTTTGCAGGGCATGTTGTGATGTGATATGGTCAAGACATGATGCTGAATTTTATTGTATGAGATGATCATGTTTTGTAACCGATTTATCGGCAACTGGCAGGAGCCATATGGTTGTCGCTTTATTGTATGCAATGCAATCGCGATGTAATGCTTTACTTTATTACTAAGCGGTAGTGATAGTCGTAGAAGCATAAGCTTGGCGAGACGACACCGATGCTACGATGGAGATCAAGGTGTCACGCCGGTGACGATGGTGATCACGACGGTGCTTCGGAGATGGAGATCACAAGCACAAGATGATGATGGCCATATCATATCACTTATATTGATTGCATGTGATGTTTATCCTTTTATGCATCTTATCTTGCTTTGATTGACGGTAGCATTATAAGATGATCTCTCACTAAATTATCAAGAAGTGTTCTCCCTGAGTATGCACCGTTGCGAAAGTTCTTCGTGCTGAGACACCACGTGATGATCGGGTGTGATAGGTTCTACGTTCAAATACAACGGGTGCAAAACAGTTGCACACGTGGAATACTCAGGTTATACTTGACGAGCCAAGCATATATAGATATGGCCTCGGAACACGGAGACCGAAAGGTCGAGCGTGAATCATATAGTAGATATGATCAACATAACGATGTTCACCATTGAAAACTACTCCATCTCATGTGATGATCGGTTATGGTTTAGTTGATTTGGATCACGTAATCACTTAGAGGATTAGAGGGATGTCTATCTAAGTGGGAGTTCTTTAATTAATTTGATTAACTGAACTTAAATTTATCATGAAACTTAGTACCTGATTAGTATCTTGCTTGTTTATGTTTGATTGTAGATAGATGGCTCGTGCTGTTGTTCCGTTGAATTTTAATGCGTTCCTTGAGAAAGCAAAGTTGAAAGATGATGGTAGAAATTACACGGACTGGGTCCGTAACTTGAGGATTATCCTCATTGCTGCACAGAAGAATTACGTCCTGGAAGCACCGCTGGGTGCCAGGCCTGCTGCAGGAGCAACGCCGGATGTTATGAATGTCTGGCAGAGCAAAGCTGATGACTACTCGATAGTTCAGTGTGCCATGCTTTACGGCTTAGAATCGGGACTTCAATGATGTTTTGAACGTCATGGAGCATATGAGATGTTCCAGGAGTTGAAGTTAATATTTCAAGCAAATGCCCGGATTGAGAGATATGAAGTCTCCAATAAGTTCTATAGCTGCAAGATGGAGGAGAACAGTTCTGTCAGTGAGCATATACTCAAAATGTCTGGGTATAATAATCACTTGATTCAATTGGGAGTTAATCTTCCAGATGATTGCGTCATTGACAGAATTATTCAATCACTGCCACCAAGCTACAAGAGCTTCGTGATGAACTATAATATGCAAGGGATGAACAAGACTATTCCCGAGCTCTTCGCGATGCTGAAAGCTGCAGAGGTAGAAATCAAGAAGGAGCATCAAGTGTTGATGGTCAACAAGACCACTAGTTTCAAGAAAAAGGGCAAAGGGAAGAAGAAGGGGAACTTCAAAAGGAACGGCAAGCAAGTTGCTACTCAAGAGAAGAAACCCAAACCTGGACCTAAGCCTGAAACTGAGTGCTTCTATTGCAAGCAGACTGGTCACTGGAAGCGGAACTGCCCCAAGTATTTGGTGGATAAGAAGGATGGCAAGGTGAACAAAGGTATATGTGATATACATGTTATTGATGTGTACCTTACTAATACTCGCAGTAGCACCTGGGTATTTGATACTGGTTCTGTTGCTATTATTTGCAACTCGAAACAGGGACTACGGATCAAGCGAAGATTGGTTAAGGACGAGGTGACGATGCGCGTGGGAAACGGTTCCAAAGTCGATGTGATCGCAGTCGGCACGCTACCTCTACATCTACCTTCGGGATTAGTATTAGACCTAAATAATTGTTATTTGGTGCCAGCGTTAAGCATGAACATTATATCTGGATCTTGTTTGATGCAAGACGGTTATTCATTTAAATCAGAGAATAATGGTTGTTCTATTTATATGAGTAATATCTTTTATGGTCATACACCCTTGAAGAGTGGTCTATTCTTGTTGAATCTCGATAGTAGTAACAAACATATTCATAATGTTGAAGGCAAAAGATGCAGAGTTGATAATGAGAGTGCAACTTATTTGTGGCACTGCCGTTTAGGTCATATCGGTGTAAAGTGCATGAAGAAACTCCATTCTGATGGACTTTTGGAACCACTTGATTATGAATCACTTGGTACTTGCAAACCGTGCCTCATGGGCAAGATGACCAAAACACCGTTCTCCGGTACTATGGAGAGAGCAACAGATTTATTGGAAATCATACATACAGATGTATGTGGTCCGATGAATATTGAGGCTCGTGGCAGATATCGTTATTTTCTCACCTTCACAGATGACTTAAACAGATATGGGTATATCTACTTAATGAAACATAAGTCTGAAACATTTGAAAAGTTCAAGGAATTTCAGAGTGAAGTTGAAAATCATCGTAACAAGAAAATAAAGTTTCTACAATCTGATCGTGGAGGAGAATATTTGAGTTATGAGTTTGGTGTACATTTGAAAAATTGTGGAATAGTTTCGCAACTCACGCCACCCGGAACACCACAGCGTAATGGTGTGTCCGAACGTCGTAATCGTACTTTACTAGATATGGTGCGATCTATGATTTACCGCTATCATTTTGGGGATACGCTCTAGAGACGGCCGCATTCACGTTAAATAGGGCACCATCAAAATCCGTTGAGACGACGCCTTATGAACTGCGGTTTGGCAAGAAACCAAAGTTGTCGTTTCTAAAAGTTTGGGGCTGCGATGCTTATGTGAAAATACTTCAACCTGATAAGCTCGAACCCAAATCGGAGAAATGTGTCTTCATAGGATATCCAAAGGAAACTATTGGATACACCTTCTATCACAGATCCGAAGGCAAGACTTTTGTTGCTAAATTTGGAAACTTTCTAGAGAAGGAGTTTCTCTCGAAGTGAGTGGGAGGAAAGTAGAACTTGACGAGGTAACTGTACCTGCTCCCTTACTGGAAAGTAGTACATCACAGAAAACTGTTCCAGTGACACCTACACCAGTTAGTGAGGAAGCTAATGATAATGATCATGAAACTTCAGATCAAGATACTACTGAACCTCGTAGATCAACCAGAGTGAGATCCGCACCAGAGTGGTACGGTAATCCTGTTCTGGAAGTCATGCTACTAGATCATGATGAACCTACGAACTATGAAGAAGCGATGGTGAGCCCAGATTCCGCAAAATGGCTTGAAGCCATGAAATCTGAGATGGGATCCATGTATGAGAACAAAGTATGGACTTTGGTTGACTTGCCCGTTGATCGGCAAGCAATTGAGAATAAATGGATCTTCAAGAAGAAGACTGACGCTAACGGTAATATTACTATCTACAAAGCTCGACTTGTCGCGAAAGGTTTTCGGCAAGTTCAAGGGATTGACTACGATGATACCTTCTCACCCGTAGCGATGCAAGTCTGTCCGAATCATGTTAGCAATTGCCGCATTTTATGATTATGAAATCTGGCAGATGGATGTCAAAACTGCATTCCTGAATGGATTTCTGGAAGAAGAGTTGTATATGATGCAATCGGAAGGTTTTGTCGATCCAAAGGGAGCTAACAAAGTGTGCAAGCTCCAGCGATCCATTTATGGACTGGTGCAAGCCTCTCGGAGTTGGAATAAATGTTTTGATAGTGTGATCAAAGCATTTGGTTTTATACAGACTTTCGGAGAAGCCTGTATTTACAAGAAAGTGAGTGGGAGCTCTGTAGCATTTCTGATATTATATGTGGATGACATATTACTAATTGGAAATGATATAGAATTTCTGAATAGCATAAAGGGATACTTGAATAAGAGTTTTTCAATGAAAGACCTCGGTGAAGCTGCTTACATATTAGGCATAAAGATCTATAGAGATAGATCAAAACGCTTAATTGGACTTTCACAAACAACATACCTTGACAAAATTTTGAAGAAGTTCAAAATGGATCAAGCAAAGAAAGGATTCTTGCCTGTGTTACAAGGTGTGAAATTGAGTAAGACTCAATGCCCGACCACTGTAGAAGATAGAGAGAATATGAAAGATGTTCCCTATGCATCAGCGATAGGATCTATCATGTATGCAATGCTGCGTACCAGACCTGATGTGTGCCTTGCTATAAGTCTAGCAGGGAGGTACCAAAGTAATCCAGGAGTGGATCACTGGACAGCGGTCAAGAACATCCTGAAATACCTGAAAAGGACTAAGGATATGTTTCTCGTATATGGAGGTGACAAAGAGCTCGCCGTAAAAGGTTACGTTGATGCAAGCTTTGACACTGATCCGGACGATTCTAAATCGCAAACCGGATACGTGTTTACATTAAACGGTGGAGCTGTCAGTTGGTGCAGTTCTAAACAAAGCGTCGTAGCGGGATCTACATGTGAAGCGGAGTACATAGCTGCTTCGGAAGCAGCGAACGAAGGAGTCTGGATGAAGGAGTTCATATCCGATCTAGGTGTCATACCTAGTGCATCGGGTCCAATGAAAATCTTTTGTGACAATACTGGTGCAATTGCCTTGGCAAAGGAATCCATATTTCACAAGAGAACCAAGGACATCAAGAGATGATTCAATTCCATCTGGGATCTAGTCCAGGTGGGAGACATAGAGATTTGCAAGATACATACGGATCTGAATGTTGCAGACCCGTTAACTAAGCCTCTACCACGAGCAAAACATGATCAGCACCAAGGCTCCATGGGTGTTAGAATCATTACGGTGTAATCTAGATTATTGACTCTAGTGCAAGTGGGAGACTGAAGGAAATATGCCCTAGAGGCAATAATAAAGTTATTATTTATTTCCTTATAATCATGATAAAAGGTTTATTATTCATGCTAGAATTGTATTAACCGGAAACATAATACATGTGTGAATACATAGACAAACAAAGTGTCACTAGTATGCCTCTACTTGACTAGCTCGTTAATCAAAGATGGTTATGTTTCCTAACCATGAACAATGAGTTGTTATTTGATTAACGGGATCACATCATTAAGAGAATGATCTGATTGACATGACCCATTCCATTAGCTTAGCACCCGACCGTTTAGTATGTTGCTATTGCTTTCTTCATGACTTATACATGTTCCTGTAACTATGAGATTATGCAACTCCCGTTTACCGGAGGAACACTTTGGGTACTACCAAACGTCACAACGTAACTGGGTGATTATAAAGGAGTACTACAGGTGTCTCCAAAGGTACATGTTGGGTTGGCGTATTTCGAGATTAGGTTTTGTCACTCCGATTGTCGGAGAGGTATCTCTGGGCCCTCTCGGTAATGCACATCACATAAGCCTTGAAAGCATTGCAACTAATGAGTTAGTTGCGAGATGATGTATTACGGAACGAGTAAAGAGACTTGCCGGCAACGATATTGAACTAGGTATGGGATACCGACGATCGAATCTCGGGCAAGTAACATACCGATGACAAAGGGAACAACGTATGTTGTTATGCGGTCTGACCGATAAAGATCTTCGTAGAATATGTAGGAGCCAATATGGGCATCCAGGTCCCGCTATTGGTTATTGACCGGAGACATGTCTCGGTCATGTCTACATTGTTCTCGAACCCGTAGGGTCCGCATGCTTAAGGTTACGATGACAGTTATATTATGAGTTTATGCATTTTGATGTACCGAAGGTTGTTCGGAGTCCCGGATGTGATCACGGACATGACGAGGAGTCTCGAAATGGTCGAGATGTAAAGATTGATATATTGGAAGTCTATGTTTGGATATCGGAAGTGTTCCGGGTGAAATCGGGATTTTACCGGATTACCGGGAAGGTTACCGGAACCCCCCGGGAGCTAAATGGGCCATGATTGGCCTTAGTGGAAAAGAGAAGAGGCAGCCCTACATGGGCTGCGCGCCTCCCCCTTCCCCTAGTCCTATTAGGACTAGGAGAGGTGGCCGGCCCCCTCTCTCTCTTTTCCCCCTCCGCGAATCCTATTCCAACTAGGATTGGGGGGGGGGGGAATCCTACTCCCAGAGGGAGTAGGACTCTCCTGGCGCGCCAAGCTTGGCCGGCCAGCCTCCCCCCTCTAGTCCTTTATATACTGAGGCAGAGGCACCCCAGAAACACACAAGTTGATCCACGTGATCTATTCCTTAGCCGTGTGCGGTGCCCCCAGCCACCATAGTCCTCGATAATACTGTAGCGGAGTTTAGGCGAAGCCCTGCTGCTGTAGTACATCAAGATCGTCACCACACCGTCGTGCTGACGGAACTCTTCCCCGACACTTTGCTGGATCGGAGTCCGGGGATCGTCATCGAGATGAACGTGTGCTCGAACTCGGAGGTGCCGTAGTTTCGGTGCTTGATCGGTTGGATCGTGAAGACGTACGACTACTTCCTCTATGTTGTGTCAACGCTTCCGCAGTCGGTCTGCGTGGGTACGTAGACAGCACTCTCCCCTCTCGTTGCTGTGCATCACATGATCTTGCGTGTGCGTAGGAATTTTTTTGAAATTACTATGAAACCCAACACGGGCCCTATCTATGGAGGTAATACCCTATTTCCTGCTTGATTGATCTTGATGAATATGAGTATTACAAGAGTTGATCTACCTCGAGATCGTAATGGATAAAACCCTATAAGTCTAGCCTATATGATTGTGGTCGTCTTTGTCTCTATGGACTAAACCCTTCGGTTTATATAGACACTGGAGGGGACCAGGGTTATACAAAGTCAGTTACAGAGAAAGGAATCTTGATATCCGAACACCAAACTTGCCATCCATGCCAAGGAGAATCCCATCCGGACACGGGTGAGTCTTCGTTCTTGTATCTTCATAGCCCATCAGTCCGGCCCATGTCCAACAGGCCGGATGCCCGAGGATCCTTTAGTCCAGGACTCCCTCAGTAGCCCCTGAACCAGGCTTCAATGACGAGGTGTCCGGCGTGCAGATTGTCTTCGGCATTGCAAGGCGGGTTCCTCCTCCGAATACTCCAACACAGTCTTCAAACACAACGAACGTGTCCGGATCTGCAAAAAAAGTACCACACACCACCACAGAGAGTATAATATTTCACGAGTCCAATCTGCTAACAACTTTTTGTAACGTGACATCACGTCCTTGTCCGGTTATTATTTCGAACCATTTTTTCGTCCTGCCGCTCCATATTTCGAGATGCGGCTTTATTGGCACGTCTTGTCAAAGCAGAGATCGTGTCCCCTTTATTACAGGATTCTCATCAATACGAGTATGGGTAATCCAACCGTGTCGCCTGCATGACCCCTGGGAAATAGGCGAGTTTTATGGCGAGTGGGGAGGCGCTTGATATTCACTGCCTTTATAAGGAGATAAGGATTCACCTCTTTCACCCATGCCTTCTCTCTTTCCACCTACCCACTCTCGAGCTCTAGCACCCAAGCTCTCATCTTTTCTACCTCAAGAAAGCACTCCGACCATGTCTGGAGCGCAGGGCAAGTGGATGGCCTCCACCGTCAAGGAGGACATCGCCCAGCTTCGGGAGGCCGGATATTTAGCCAAGGAGGTCACCCATCAGCTTCCATCCGAGGGACAGATCGTCCCTACCCCGAAGCCCCATGAGAGGGTAGTTTTTATCCCCCACTTCGTCCGTGGGCTGGGATTTCCACTCCACTCCTTCGTCCGCGGGCTCATGTTCTACTATGGGCTGGATTTCCATGATCTGGCCCCAAATTCCTTCCTCACCATCTCGGCATCCATCATCATGTGTGAGGCTTTCCTCCGCACCCAACCCCACTTCGGATTGTGGCTGAAGACCTTCAATGTGAAGTCGAAGGTGGTGGGCGGCGAACACGCAGAGTGCGGGGGCGCCATGGTGAGCAAAATGTCCAACGTCCCATGGCCCAAAGGCACCTTCATGGAGACCGTCAAGGGGTGGCAGAAATTGTGGTTCTACATCACAGAGCCCCGCGACACTACCTGGGCCGCGGCTCCCGAATTTAAATCCGGGGCCCCAATGCGGCTTACCTCCTGGCAAGAGGAAGGCCTGGATTGGTCTTCGCTGGACGAGCTGACTGCGCTCTAGACGCGCATCAGGAGCATGATGGACAAGAACGTCAAGCTTGTCGATGTGATTTAGATGATGCTAGTTCGCCGGATCCTTCCATGCCAGAACTAGGCTTGCCACCTATGGGAGTTCGATCCGGCCGAGCACAAGACCTTGCAATGGTTCTTCGGAACTACGCACGAAGATATCTGGAAGGTGCTCTTCAAGGCCAACAAGACGTGGCCGAAGATGACCGAGGACCGTGGGCACGACCTGGACCATCCCGCCAGTTCGGTAAGTTTTCCGTGTTTCAAGGTGTATCCCTTCACTACAAAAAATACACTTCCGTGATGATACGTGTTTGTCAGAGTAGGTCACGTTTTCTATCATGCATGTACATCCATGACAAATTTATGACAGAATCAAGATAGCCATACCTGTGCTGTCGTAGAAGTGTTCCATGACATTACCAAAATTATCATCACAGAAGTGTCCACTTCCATGACGATAAATCGCGCGTCACAGAAGTGCTTTCGTCAAGGGTGACCGACACGTGGCATCCACCGTAACGGAATGCCATTAAGCTATCGAGTCCGGTTTTGGATCTGATAACCCGTTAACAGCCCCGACCAATGGGGATTTTCCACGTGTAAAATCATCATTGGCTGGAGGGAACACGTGTCGGCTCGCCGTTGGGACAGATGTCATCCACTCATTGGACCCAAAGCGCCTATGATACGTCGACACGTGGCATGGCCCAACAGAGGCCCATTCCTGTAAAAAGGCCGGCCCGTTTGACTTGGTCAAAAGGTGGCGGGCCGGCCCACGGCAAGCCTGTTAACGGCCTATTCGCATATAGCTCATTTACAGCCCGCTAACCTAGGGCCCGTTTACGGCCTATCCGAATTAGACCTAGTAGCGTCATCTGGGCCGTCCAATATAATTCCAGCCCGTTTTAACTTTCGGTCCATGTATGGCCCATGACACCTTTCGGCCCATATGAGGCCCTTAGTAACCCTCGGCCCATTAACGGCCTGTGGTAAAACTGGCCCGTAATGAACAGTGTATCTCTTTATACCCATTAACGGCCCATTATTCCGTTGGGCCATTTCCAGCCCATGTTATCTTTCGGCCTTCTCAGGGCCCATTTATTCTTGGGCTCATTTCTAGCATTCGTTTACTTTCGGCCCGTTACTGTCATTTTCTGCTTGTGGGCCAAATTCAGCCCGTGGTTACACTCGGCCCGTTTGTGGCCCGTTAATACGTTGGGCCGTTTTCATAGCGTCATCAAATACGACCGATTAACGACGGCCCGTTATGGTCGGCCCATGAACGGACGATTTCAACTCTAGCCCATTTACGGCCATAATGTGGTCTGTTATTGGCCCATGTTTGGCCAACCGATCATACGGCCCGTAGAAGGCCCATTGATGATACGGCCCATAGAAGGCCCATTGTGTCTACAGCCTGTATAAGGCCCATTGTTTCTATTCACCGTAGAAGGCCCATTGTTTCTACGGCCCTTAGAAGGCCCATTGTTTCTATGACCCGTAGGAGGCCCATGTTAACTACAATAAATATGTAGCCCATGGTTAATGTGGCCTAGTTTAAAAAAATAGGCTATTGCGGCCACTAGAAAACCACGGAAAAAGAATTGCACTGACTACAAGAAAACAAATAAACAAGACAATAAGGAAATAAATAGGCAAGTAACTTACGCTAGGCTATCACGACTATTACACATATTACATCCACTGGGCATCAAAGTTCACCACCAGTGCAAATATAGGGAGCAAAGTAGCATATAAATGCCGCAGCAAAACAAGTCCAGAACTGAAACCACTTCAGAAGAGCTCAAGAAACAATATCCTGGGTACCCATAATGCTGGCAAGATGCTTAGCAAGCTTATTAACTTTCTCCTGTTTGGCGCTTAAATCCTCCAGCACTTGCTGTTGCACCAGAAAGTATGCATCTGAATTTTGCAGGGACTTCCTCTGTCCTTCGGCTTCCTGTCACATAACATCTGATCAATGGCTTTCAACTTGAAGTTGAGACTCAAGAAGCCGAACTGATTCAGGCAGCGAGTTCGAAGAGCTGGTGCCAGCAGTAGTAGCCAGTAACTCCAACACTACATCAAGACATGACTTTGGGGTTGTCTCAGTGTCTTCAATATAGTTTTTACCAGCTTTCTTGGAGACCAACAGGGATGTCTCACTATCTTGAACCTTATCTGCATTACTTCCTGTACCATTGCATAACGGGGTACTCTTCTCCAATATTTTATCCGCATTCTAAAAGAGAAACAAACAAACACATCACAGGTTTACACTGTAGTATATGAAACTCATTTTGGTAAACCAGTTCAGTAGTAAGGTGGACATGATAACAACATGAAACAAACATATATCTATGTAGTATGGTCACTGTATGGTCTATATCATTCTAGTTTATGTTGCTAAATCAAGATAGATACAGTTCGAATCATATCTATTTAAGACAAAGCAGCTTAGATAGAATATAAGTGTGGGAAACTACACAACAATAACAACACTTGTAAGGTGCATGGCATGACAATATAACTGTTTATTCAATTGAAACTGAAATCAACATAGAGCAAGTTACAACAGCAAACACGTTAAAGAAACATGTTTAAAACATACCTGTTGCGCCATTGGAGTTTCAATTGCATCCTTCAAATTTGACATTAGTTGGTATGAGTAAAAATAGTGATGCAAGAGCAAAGTACTATGAACCATAGCTATGGAACTTGACGCGAGAACAATTCTTCTTCTACTTTAAGCGTTGACTTGGGGTTCAGAGTGGTAGTCCTCATGCTTTGGGCACTGCAGTTGCCTTACTAACTGCTCGTGTTTGGGTGCTATGTGGTGGAGACGGTGCTGTGTCAACGGGAACTGGGTTACTATCTGCTGGGGTTGGGGTTAGAAGGGGTGTAGCTGGTTCTCTGTCCAACTGGGTAGGGGTACAATCTGCATGAGTCTGGGTTATGTGTGGTGGGGCTGGTTCTTGGGCAAGCACAACCATGGTTCTATCTCCATCGACAGGTAGCACGATCTTTTCTGAAGACCGTGTTTTTACTCCCACAGATACTGCCATCACCCCCTCCAACTGAAATGGCTGATAAACAAGAAAAGTAATTGAATGTACAAACATTGTAAGATAGACAGGTGCAATGGATAGTAGGGAAGAAAACAGGGCATGAAATAATTCACATTTATGTTGTCTAACCAAACAGAATAGTAGGACATAATTTCACATATATGATGGCTAATTAAACAGGATAGCATGACACAATTTCACATGTATGATGGGTAACTAAACAAGATAGAATGACATACTTCAAAATATGATGACTATGTAAACAGGATGACATGATATAACTATATGATGTGTCTATTAAAGTGGTTGGCATGCCATAAATCACAAACATGCTGTCGATGGAAACATGATGGCATGATATAATTCACGGATAGAATGACATAATTCAAAATATGATGACTATGTGAACATGATGAGATGATATAACTATATTATGTCTTTAGAAAATGGGTTGGCATGCCATAATTCAGATACATGCTATCTATGTAAACATCATGGCATGATATAATTCAAATATATGATTTATATACTAAGGAAGTGAGCAGAGGGCAATGGCATATATGATGTGTCAACTAAAGAGATGGCATTCAATATCGTGTATATGATGTAAAAACTAAGCATTGCAATACAACATATGCATGATATGAGTAATATAACCCTGCCAAGTTTGAGCATACACCTCAGGGGGGTAATAGGACTGGTCATCTGCCTCCGAATCCTCCTCTGAAGAGCTATCCGTAACCAGCAAGATATCTGCTTCACCAGGTAGCATTGTCTACTCTGAAGACCTTGTTTTCACTCCAGATTTCTCCATCACCAATTCAAATGGCTGATGCATAGGAAGAGCAGTTGAATATACAAACATTGTCGACAAAAGCAATGAGAAATACAAAAATGGATGGCATGATATAATTCACATATATGACGCTTGGCTAAACAACATGGCATTGCATCATTCACATATATAATGCCTTGCAACAAGATAGCATTGCATAATTCACATATATAATGTCTTGAAACAAGATGGCATTGCATAATTCATATATATGGTAATTGGACACTAAACAGGTGGCATTCACACAAAGCATGTCTAAACTAAGCAAATGACATAGCAATGCAAGATACCATACGCACGATATGAGCATCATAACCCTACCAAGTTAGAGCATGCACCTCGGGGGGGGGGGGATAGGACTGATCATCTGTCTCTGAATCCTCCTCTAAGGAGCTATCTGTAACCAGCAAGACATGCGCTTCATCAGATAGCATTGTCTGCTTTGAAGACCTTGTTTCCACTCCAGATTTTTCCATGACCGTGCCAAATGGCTGATGCACAAGAAGAGTAATTGAATGTACTAAAATTGTTGACAAATTTAACACGTAATAAAAAATGATGTCATGATATAATTCACATATAAGATGACTGGCTAACCAGGGTGGCATTGCAAAATTCACATATATGATGCCTGTCTAAACAAGATGGCATTGCATGATTCACATATACGATAAAGAAACTAAACAGATGACATTGACACAAAGCATGTCTAAACTAAGCAGATGACATCTTTAATATATACAGTAAACAATGCAAGGCACCATATGCATGATATTACCAACATCAGCATGCCAAGTTAGAGCGAAGACCTCATGGGGTAAATAGGAGTGGTCCTCTGCTTCTGAATCTCCCTTAGAACAGTTATCTTCCTCTTGATTACGATCCAAAATGGGTGGAGGGGGATGCCTTTGCACCCACCATGGAGCGACATTTGCATGAAATTTTATTGCCACTCAAGGCTCGTCTCTTTTGCTCTACATGTTCAGTTCCATTATGTATAATAATTGACATGCATAGGAATAAAACATAGTGAGATTATGTAAGGAGTGCATGCATAAATCCAGTGATGCTAGCAAACTGTGGATAGACCCAAAACAAATGATAGTAGGCATATAATAACTTAGTTAAAAATACAGATAATGGCTCCTTTAATGTTTGTTTGCACCCAACATGAAACTCATAGTAGACACCCGAGATTAACCAGATAGTAGACAGATAGTACTGATTGTTGCCCCAATATGTACCCCACAACCATTTAAAAACTCAAGTTTCAGCATAAGTTTGGACCTGAGTCGGAGTCTAATAGGTGAACACGACGATAAAGTATCATGTCATCATATTAAGCGATGCATAACATAAGCAGACACGGAAGAGTGCGACCTCTCTTGCGGACCCGTGTAGTCCTCAAGGTCATCTGCTCAGTTGATGATGGTAATGCAGTTGTCGTGGCTGCCGGCGGCGGGGAAGAAGATCTGAGGCGGTGAAAGACAGTCTGGAGAGCGGATCCCTGTTGTGGTGAACCCTTTCGTTGTTGGAGCAGCTGAGCTGGGGTGGAACACATCACTGCAGGAGAAGGACAAACCACACAAGGTTTTCTTTGACACATATCTGTAACAGAAGTAATTGTGTAAGGGCTTGTTTGAATTTGAGGATTCTAACAATGCAGGGATAGGAAATAGACAGGAATATGATAGGAATGCATGTGCAAAATACAGAATTTAAAAACATAGGATTTCTGCCAATCTGGGTGTTTGGTTCACAAGAATTGGAAGATCACAGGATGCAAAGAAGCATGGTGAGATTAAGTCAAACCACAAGAAGTGTACAACCTCTTTGGCGAAGCCATGTCGATCTCAGCGTGATTTGGTTAGCCGGTGAGGATGCTCTGGCTGACTTGGCTGTCGGAGGAGGGGAAGAAGATCTTAGGCATTTGGAGATGGAGCCCAAGGTACTGCTCCGCTGTGATGGAGGGTTTCGTCGTTGGAGCAACTCCGATGAGTTATACGATGCCGAGGCTGAAGCAGGACAAGAGGGACAACGTTAACCTGAGTGGAATTCTAATAGCATCTCCAATAGATGACGTAAAATACATAACCACAAAGTGCTAGATGTATACATCAGCCGCTCATCTATGAACTTAACTGTCAGAACTGAATTTAACTGTCGAAACTGAACTTAACTATCGAAACTGAATTTTGCTATCGAAACTGAATTTTACTGTCGAAACTGAATGCACTAGAGGTGAGGCTACAAGTTAGTCAACTGACTTTTTCATCTCTGGTCAGTCGATTTTGTAGCCGTTGGATACGAAATCAAGGGCCTGCAGTTCATCTTCAACCTCCACCCCCCTAAGCCGCCAGCCACCACCGGCCAAACAGCCGTCCCCCGCCGCCCGCGGCCGACGGTGCGCCGCCCCACCCACCCCAAAAACACTCCCCACCGCTGGTCTGCCACCGCCTTGGCCATCCCTGTAGGCCCCCCATGCCGAGCTTTTTCTCTGGCGATCCCCACGCCACCGCCCCACCACCGCCGGCGACCACCGCCCCCACCCTGAACCCTAAGATAGATAGTGGGGTACCTCTCCAGCAAGCCCCCCTCCCCGCTGCGGCTGGTTCTTCCTTAACTCCGACGAGCCTCCCACCCCTGAAAATCGACTGACCCAAAATTTGAATCAGTCGACTGAAGTGTAGCTAAATCAGAGCAGCATCGCAAGCAAGAGCAAGAGCGAGAGCAGCGCGAGAGCAAGAGCAGAACAGGCAGGGGACCGAGATCAAGAGCAGAGCAGCAGCGCGAGCGAGAGCTAAAGCAGCAGCAGCTCCTAGTGATGTGGACGTCGCCGACGAGGGAGCGACGCCGTGGAGGAAGTGGCCGGCGACGCCGCCGTGGATGGAGCCGCGTCGTGTCAGCCCGGGACCGAGCGCCGGCAGCGCCGTGAGATCGAATCAAGAAGAAAATGCGGCAATTAGTGTACAACCTCTTTGGTGGCATCGATTGGGCCGCAACTTCATCCAAGGAAACGGTGATGATGATGCTCTTCCGGTGGTGCAGGTGAAGACGGCGGTGTGGGAATGGAGGTGGCGCGAAAGACGAGGGGTACGTCGGGGCAGCTCCTTGGAGGTGGAGGACGGGGTGGCTGAACCGACGGGACGACCATATCGACGACGGATCCTCATCTGGTACGGTGGATGAGGAGTGTCGAGGTGTTGCTGTGGACGACGTCGTCGGGGAAGAGGCTCCGGCTGGATGGCGGACGGAGGAGCGTGTGGGGCTTCGCGGGTTTTGCTGGCCTCAATGTACAAATGGGTGGGCGGAGGGAACCATGGCTTAGGGACGCGCTTGTCTGAAATGTGGGGTAAGTTACGAAAGTAACCCCACCAAATTGAGGCGGTTCTTTCGGTTCAGGGGTATCACGAGCATTTCACGTGTCGGGATTTCACAGGAGGTGGGAGTTTTTGCGCGCATTGTAATTCTGGAATAGCAAGGCGCGGATTGAGATGGAGGGAGTTGTCAGAGCACAACAAGACAAAGATATATCTTTAATATTTCGGGCTAACAAGGCACGGGTTGAAGAGGCGGGAGTTTCGCAGCACGATAGACAGAGACGCTAGCTTGAAATTTTGGCATAACAAGGCGTGGCTTGAAATTTCGGGAGAACAAGCTTAACGTGTACCCCCAAAAAAGACAATTTAGACTAGTATGATATACTACGTACAATGTGTTTAACACGCACAACACACACACAGACACCATTTAGACTAGTAAGGTACACGTGCATTGCACGCATGAGATTTGGCAACCAAATTATGAATAAACACCACATTATAGCATGTAAGCTTTGATTCATAGATGCATGATGTAGATGTTCGTTTAATTCTTATAGTTCAAATCATCTAGTTTTTATAAGAAAGCTAATCTATTTTGAGATTCATGGAATTATGCGTTGTAAGGCATAAAGTAAAAACAAATCATGTCAAAAAAACATTTGGGCAATTATGATACGAAAGATTCTAGAACAAAGAAGAAGTGCTTGTGTTTTGAGGTTTGTGCATTATGCTTAAGTTCAAGCATAGAGTCTTCTAGATTGTACATGTGGCAAAATCTGGTGGAATCTAGATGATATTCAACGGCCAGTAGTGCTCAAATTTGCCAGCTCTGCACCATCAGATTGGCCTCATCCAACGATCATCTTTCAAAGATAAAGTTATCCGCACACTATATAAAAAATATAAAATATAATATATATAGGGGTATAGATATAGATATGTGATGCGAAAGCCACCCATCATCTCCAATTAGAATAGTGTGTCCATGCACGAATGCAATGTGGCCAAACGATGTCTGCCATTGGTATCTCAAATTCAAACCAATCTGACCTTGTTCAATGTGTATACATTGCAACATGCTCGTTTCCAAACCACACCGCGCAAATATCCATTATATTCATGGATGCATGGGTTTCAAACATCATGATCTCTTATTCAAATATTTGAATTCAACTTTACATTGATTATGACCTCACCTAGTCTTTTACACCCACACATTGGTCTTCTCTTTATAATTGTACCACTAACTTTCTCTTGTTCATGCATGCACACAAACTACCAGTCGGCATTATCCATCGCACACATGCAATCTTTTTCTTCAGGTCGGTCTCCCATGAAGGCACACACACACATCCCCCTCTCCATCATATCGGGCATTCTTTATCTGTCATGTGCATGCGCAATGATCGATGTTCCTCTATGTGTGTGTGTATAGGTAGGTCTTTCATAGTTTTCCACATAAACCGATCAATCTATATATCTAGTGAGGTCTCACCCTCTTTCCCACGTCCACATCGATCAATCTATACCTCTCTATATAGGATTACATATATAGCTAATACACCCACATTAATTATATATCCAACGCCTCCCTCTAATCATCCATGCCTTCCGCTTCATCTCTCATATGCGCGCACAATGGCGAAGACAGGGGCAGCAAGGGCCCTGCCCCCCTAACATCACTATATATCGAGGCTAATATGAA
The DNA here is from genome assembly GCF_018294505.1 of Triticum aestivum. Lineage (NCBI taxonomy): Eukaryota > Viridiplantae > Streptophyta > Magnoliopsida > Poales > Poaceae > Triticum > Triticum aestivum. Next base: position 143,212,993 of record NC_057797.1, read on the forward strand.
TGCGATCATTAGACAATTGCTGGTAAAAATGATTTAAGTTGATGAATTGGCCCTCCTCGTAAAGTATTAGCAATGCTTGGCCCCCTAGCTCATGGGATATTTTTCATGGCTCCGCCACTGCGCGCAACAGCGCACGTTCTCGCCCCCTCTCTCTAAATATTTATCTCATAGTTGTGCACTCCTTCATAGTTGTTCGCACACGAACACGTCACCATGTACCCTTGACGCCGATGGTGATGCACCGCAGCTCACGTCGAAGGAGACCCGGCCGGAAGCGCGGTACGCAGGCAATCCGGCGGGCGCTTTTGAAGATCCGAAACCCCGCATGCCCGGGAGGGACCCCATCTGGATGCGCGGCGACTATGGGCTGCCCTAGGTCGACCTGATCGCCCCTAGGGCCTCGAGGTTCACCGCCCTACGAAGAAGAAGAACAGACGAAGAACGAGGAAGAAGAAGAACTAGGGTTAAGGAGAAAAGATAAAAGATAAAAAGCGGTAGATGAATTGATCGATTGTGTGTTGTTCAATCGGCCGTCACCCCTTAGATATATAAGAGGCGGCTGGACTTCCCGTGCAAGGAAAAGGCTTGGATTCACGTCCAGAACCCTAGTCAAATTCGTATTGGTTTTATCCGAACTTTTCAAAACTGTTCGGTTTAAACTGGCTGCACCTTGCGGGTCATTTTCGTGATGGTAAACGATCTCGGATGAAAACGAGCCCAAAAGCAATCTTCACCATTTCAACGAGACGAACAACTTTCATGTTGAAAGTTTTTTGATCAGAGGTCATCTTGAGAGTCAAATCAGTCTCGCAAAACAGGCTATTCTCTCGCGCTACCCATCAGACATGTGTCTCGTGGGGCGCGCCACATCTCGCCTCGTGACAGTGCTTCACTCTGATTGCTCTAAATTTTGCATACGAACTCAGATTTGGACAATTTTTATATCAAATCGACCGTTTCGACGAGACAAAGACAACTCGTGTAGGTCATTTTTCCATTTGAGGTCGTCTTAGGGGCTTAATCGGCCAAACTGTACTCTGAATATAAGATCTTAGTACTTTGAGCATAGTTTCGGCCTTCGAGATGAAATCAGACGACGATGACCCGAACTTCAAAGATGTTCACATCAATAATACGGAACTCTTTCATGTAGATCACTTCTCCATTTGAGGCCATGTTAAATAAGTTCTTGGCCGTGCCAAAATCTGGTGTCAACACATGCCCCCCTGTTTTTCGGCAAAGCTTGTGTGCCGAAAAATAACTTGCACATAGCTTGCTCTACGGATGATGTCAACACTACATCGGCCATTTTGCATATTCTTAGGACGATAAGTTTATATCGGCCATTGCTTGTGTGAATATTTTGATGCAAGCTTGGGTGACTTTCCCAACTTCATTAATCCGACTATAAAGTTCCATAGGTATGCATGTCAAGACCATCCATCAACTATATTGTCCACCCTTATGCTAGGATCTTGCATATTATCAACAATGAACTTTCTTGAATCCTTATTTTGTCTGCATAAAAGTTTCATTAGTGGCCGAGGTAGTGAGCTCCAATTTGGCCTTACCTATGTTGGCAAGAATAAGCATCGGCTATTGATAGATATGCAATACACCATGACGGACATGGTAGCCGGATGCTTGCTATGCCAACTCTCTTCAATTGACATGTCTAAATATATGAACAATTTTAATGCAACACAAGGTAAATTTTGCATCTAGACATACCAACAGATAAACTATAAGTGATTCGTCAAAACGTTGATAACCCTTGGATATTTGTTGCACTACTAATAACGAATCACCGGAAGCCTCAATATGTATAGCACCTATAGCAAGGAAAAGCTCCAATCCGAATAACAATGCATATTCAGCTTTGATCATTGTGCAAAAATATTTTAAGCGGCATGAGGCTTCACAAAATAGCTTCATATGGAGATAAATAAACAACACCAACACCTTGGCCATTGTTACAAATTTAACCATCAATATATAATCTCCATGGTACTAGAGAGATCAAGCTAAAAACAATATTATGCATGATGTCAATATGATGCTCAATAAAAAAAATCAACCATGATTTGGCCTTACGTAAATTCTGAAAACTAATAAGCCAAAGCACACCCAATCAAAACATAATTTCACTTTGCAATTTTGATGAATTGGTCTATGCATAATATCTTCAATGGCATCAATTTGACAAATTCCTTTGCAAGGACTTATCTCAATCTCTACTCAAACTAAGGACGATGTTAGAATACCACACCGGCCATGCTTAGATATTCTTAGGGCGATATATAAGTATCGTCCATTCCCATGAGGTCCATGTAGAATTCACCCACCAAAGTATGTATAGCCAAAATAAACAAATGAAATAGCAATAAAATATTTCATCCCTTTTGTATTAGCAACAAAAATGTAACTAATCAAATGTATGATGACTTGGTAATACCCTGTCATGATATAGAAAATTATGTTGCATCCATGGAACAAAATAAATCCATGGAGGGTAATTGATCATACCTATGGATGAATTCCATGGCAAAGGCATCAATGGCATGGTTGAAGAAAATGAATGATGTGCTAACCGAAGATTTTGATGTTGTGATGCACACCTTCGGCTTAATTGTTTGTTGCTTCCATTCTTCTCTTTCTTTACTTTTATTGTACTTATTGCAATAGAAGCATGCACATCCTTTTTTATGATTGATCCTCTTGGGAACCCATGCCATGTTCTTCTGTCTCAGCTCTTGTGCACTAAGATTTCGTAATTCCCTCTTTTGCCAATATGATAAAATGAGTGGGCATCTTGGCTGTGATTCTATTTTGACCTTGTGCACTCTTAACTTCTTTTCTTCAGATTTGGCACTTTGACTCTCAATAATTGGTTGCTTCGTCTCATTGCCTTTAGTAGCCAATGTTAACACTTTAATTGGCTCTTTTTCATTTGAGATCAAATCTGAAGTTGCACTCTTATGACCATCTCTTTTAACACGGTAAACTTGCTTGACCACCTCTTTCTTCTTCTTTGAGCTCTGGACCGATTCCTTAGGATTGAAACGGTCTTTAACATGTGATTGTTCAAATGTTGATCTTCTCGGAGCTGCATAATATTGATGAGATGGTCTAAAATAAGATGGAGAATGTGCCCTTGTATCATACCTGTCCCATGATGGATATGAATCTACACGAGCATAGGGAGAAATCCAGGACATTGGCATTGGCGGCCCAAAATAAGGATATGAATATGTTGCATGAAAATTTTCACTTTTCCAACTGATCTTCACATTTGTGCCTTGGGGGTGATCTTGATGCTTTTGCATTAGTTGGCCGATAAGCACTTTTCTCTTCACTCTTATTTTGATATTTATCTAATAATTGTGCAAAAGTGACCTTGAATTTCTTGCACTTATGCTTATTGCGGCTTTTGTTTCCTTTGGTTGTGCTTGCACCGATCTCTGAATTTGCTTGCTGCCCCCAGTCCTTGGCGTCTCCATTGTAGCTTCGATGGAATTTTTGCCCTCAAGATTATGTTCATTATGCTCTTCAACAACTTCTTTACTTGAAAGCTTAATCCCATCACCTGCAGTTTTTACCTTCTCTTTAAATGGATCGGCTTGAAGTAGCCGATGCAAAAACTTTCTGCCATCGGGACCAATCGGAATAGACTGGTGATCTCTTGGTGTCTCAACAAATTTCAACCGTCCTTTATCAATGGCCGATTTAACTATTTGACGAAACATGTTGCAATCCTCAAAATTATGCTTGGACGAATCATGCAACTTACAATACATTCGTCCCTGGACAGATGGCTCAACATGGTGATCAAGAATTCTAATATAATTATTTCTCAACAACAAATTAAATATTTGATCACACATACTTGATTTGAAGGTAAACTTTGTATTCTCTATCCGATCTTGTTGTGAGAACGGCTTTGGAGTTAAGCAGATGAATGGTTCATATTTTGCATCACCCCATTCGGCTATGCATTGTGTTTTGCACTCTATCTCCGATGTCTTTGGATAAGAAACTATACTAGCATCGGTTTGCTCAGAGGATTTTAACCTTGGCTTTAAATTTCTGAAACAAAAATAGTTAGAACATACATGTCTCAATTGAGACCAAGTGTAAGCCAAGTAAGAAATAAGCAAATCTACCCAATTAGATATGAACTTTAAATAAAGCAATGGGAAAAGCTTTGGCTGCAGTAATAAGTCACTACCGGTCTCTTTGAATGGTACAATATATTGACTGATATGCTTAGTAACAATTTTATTGCTAACAAGTAAATTGCCCTTCTTCATTGGTCTTTGAAAATTACTTATTAGAATTTTTCTAATAGATGCATCAACAATAAAGTTGTGACCAAATCTGAAAATAGGTAAATTACTTGCTAGACATACCTCTTCAAATATGTTGGGAGAGCATGATGATTGCATATGATGAATAATATTGTGCTTTGCTTCTGGATGACTTCCCAACACCATGTCACAATTTTCTTCTTGATTTCGTGCATCATAAATTTGAAGATCTTCGTCAACCGAACTTTGTTCGGCTACTTGCTCTTGTCCTTGAAGCTTGTCAATTTATATGGCATGAAACTCATAGGGAAGGAAGTAGGTTCCATTAACTTTAGAAAAATCAAACATGGTTGTTTTGCTATGCTTGCCATGCCCTTTCCCAATAATGCTTGCCTCTTTGGATTTGATGGATTCAGAATATATACTACTTGATTCAGCTTTTTCAACCGAAGCACTTTTAGTTTCTGAATCATCATTCTTTTTGCCGGTTATATCAATTGGCAAGGCTTCTTTTCTTTGAGCAAATTCCCTATCAATTCTCTCTTGGCGAAGTACCTGCACCCTATCGTGCAAAGCTTTAACTCCCCTCTCAATTCTAGCTTGCTCTAGATTAGTTTGCCTCCTAATGCTTTTAGAATCTTTAGGCAATGAAGTGTTAGTGTTACCGGAATTTTGCAATTGTGTAGGGGGTGTATACTATGCTGCGGTACTAGGTGGAGGTGTATGCACTGTTGTATAACCATATGCTCTCTCACCAATTCTATCAATTGATGAAGTTTCATCTTCTTGCAAAACTCTAGCCTTTATTGCAACATAATCAGGATACAACCCCTTTTTATATTGTTCAAGGCAAAGAGCACTAATCCTCTTATTTTGTGTCAAGCTCTTTTTTAACGTAGCCACAACCACTTCTGGAAGAGATTGCTCCGCAATACTTTCAGATTCTTTTGGCAATGATTCGTGAGTGTTGCCGAAATTCTTGAATTGCGTAGAGTATGCATTATATGCTACAGTATTTGATGATGGCACATGTGTTCCTGTAAAATTTTCACTTATTCGGCTATGACCATGAAGATGCGGGGCCGAATTATGAACATCTATAGTTGCATACGGTGCTGAAAAATTACTAACATGAGGTGTAGCATATGATGGTTGAGAGTAACTGGCCGAATAGCTAGTAGTAGCATGGCCAATTCTCCCATCCATCGGCAATGTTGAATTCACATATTGAAAATTAGTTGCCGATGAATAAAAATGTGAAACACTTTCTTGTATGCTATTGGAAATTTTGACATGAGGTGTTTCAAATTGATTAACCAAACCCATCATGTTGTTCATCGGCATATGGATTTGTGGGGTTGCCGATGCATGAGAGTTCGGATACATATGTTGTACAGTGCTAAAATCATAAGAATTTGAAGCATGAAGATTGCTTTGCATCGGCCCTTGCGCATAATTAGATGCATGATTAGTAAAACTAGGGCTAGCCGATACATTATGCTCATTAGGTGATCCAGCAACAACATATAAATTATTTGCATCTACAAAGGGGAATTGGGTATTCATATTACCTTTGTAGATTGCAGCAACTTGATGACGATCTCTTCGTAGCAAGAACGGGCTGGAGACCGTTCAAAGCTTCGTCCCCAGCAGAGTCGCCAAAAAGTGTGTTCACATACGAACACGTCACCGTGTACCCTCGACGCCGAGGGTGATGCACTGCAGCTCACGTCGAAGGAGACCTGACCGGAAGCGCGGTACGCATGCAATCTGACGGGTGCTTTTGAAGACCCGAAACCCCGCACGCCCGGGAGGGACCCCGTCTGGACGCGCGGCGGCTATGGGCTGCCCTAGGTCGACCTGATCGCCCCTAGGGCCTCGAGGTTCACCGCTCTGCAAAGAAGAAGAAAAGACGAAGAATGAGGAAGAAGAAGAATTAGGGTTAAGGAGAAAAGATAAAAGATAAAAAGTGGTAGATGAATTGATCGATTGTGTGTTGTTCAATCGGCCGTCACCCCTTAGATATATAAGAGGCGGCTGGACTTCCCGTGCAAGGAAAAGGCTTGGATTCACGTCCAGAACCCTAGTCAAATTCGGATTGGTTTTATCCGAACTTTCCAAAACTGTTCGGTTTAAACTGGCTGCACCTTGCGGGTCATTTTTGTGATGGTAAACGATCTCGGATGAAAACGAGCCCAATAGCAATCTTAACCGTTTCGACGAGATGAACAACTTTCATGTTGAAAGTTTTTTGATCAGAGGTCATCTTGAGGGTCAAATCAGTCTCGCAAAATAGGCTATTCTCTCGCGCTATCCATCAGACATGTGTCTGGTGGGGTGCACCACATCTCGCCTCATGACAGTGCTGCACTCTGATTGCTCTAACTTTTGCATACGAACTCAGATTTGGACGATTTTTATATCAAAATCGACCGTTTAGATGAGACGAAGACAACTCGTGTAGGTCATTTTTCCATTTGAGGTCGTCTTAGGGGCTTAATCGGCCAAACTGTACTCTAAATATAAGATCTTAGTACTTTGAGCATAGTTTCGGCCTTCGAGATGAAATCGGACGACGATGACCCAAACTTCAAAGATGTTTATATCAATAATATGGAACTCTTTCATGTAGATCACTTCTCCATTTGAGGCCATGTTAAATAAGTTCTTGACCGTGCCAAAATCTGGTGTCAACAATAGTCTCCCTCCATTCGGCCCCTCGCACCATCTTCTAGCCCCCCGCCGGATTTTGCCACATGTACAATCTAGCAGACTCAATGGTTGAACTTAAGCATAATGCACAAACCTCAAAACAACAGTGGTTCTCCTTTGTTCTAGAATCTTCCATATCATAACTGCCCAAACTTTTTTTCTAGTTGAATTGCCATTATTTGTTTTTACTTCATGCTTTACAACGCACAATTCCATGAATCATAAAATATATTAAGGGCTTCTTTGATTCAAAGGATTCTCGAAGGAATTTTGGAGGATTCTAATCCTTAGGAATTTTTCCTATCTTGTTTGTTTGATTCGTAGGATTGTAAACCATAGGGATTTTTCCATATGATTCATTTGCACTAGATTTCATAGGAAACATCCCATCCACTCAAACCTCTTTGAAAGAATTCTGCGTTTTTTCTATGCACAATCAAACACTCGTACCATCCTGTAGGATTCAAGATGACATTCCACTCTAATCCCATGTTCTTCCTATTCCCGTGTTTTGGAAATCCTACGAATCAATGAGGCCCTAGTTTTTTTTATAAAAACTAATTGATTTTGAATGAGATGAACTATAAGAATTAAATGAAGGTCTACATCAGGCATATATGACTCAGAGCTTACATGCTACAGTGTGGTATTTATTCGTAATTTGGTTGCAAAATCTGACGCGTGCAATGCACGTGTACCTTACTAGTACTTCGAGTATGTGCAAAACACAATGGCACGCTACACAGTGTCTCTCTTACAGTTCATGAAGCCACGTGGCACATGTGGAAGCGTTGTCGCGACATCCTTGTGTGGATTGATCACAGTGACGTGCTGCTGGTTCCAGAAGAATGTACTCGTCCTCCCTGAGCCGCACTGGCGGTACATGCACGAAGCGAAGATGTGCACGCACGCCACGCGCGCACTCATTCCCTCGCACGCACACGCGAGTACACGGGCGGACGCAATTTTGTACAAAGATCCACCCCATGTGATAATTTGACGCATGTAAAGTCCTTCACTTCATTGATGGTCAATTAATACAGCGCATGCAAATTGAGTGGGCGTGAGGGCGGAAGAAAGACATTACTACTCCACTGCGCGCATGCGAGTAGTTAAATCATGGGTTGCTAGTAGTACTTCCATTGGTCTCCTTCATATTTTGTGCCAATTTTTGACAGTAACATAATATTTACGCATCTGAGCAGTGTAGTCTACTTGAAATTTATGTTCCACTAAACTCATCGGGAGCCGTTTTGGGCCTCGAAACTAAAAACCATCAATTTATCTTTCCCTTGTTCCCATCACATTCGAAAGTACTAGTGCTACAATTAAGTGCAAGCCTGCTCACACCTACCAGTACGTACCAAACCTGAACATGTTCCCACTATGCAGGTTTTAGTACTAGTGCTAGTACTTAGGTTATAAAAAGGGGAACTACCTAACCGAAAATTACTCTACCTTCCTCCTCATAAGTCCTCCTTCTTCGTACGTCCTTGCCATGGCTGGTGTGCAGAGCTCTAGGTCAAGAACTACTCGTAACAAGGGAGAGGCAACCAAGGCTGCGGAAAAAAGAGAGGGTTCGCCGCCACGCAGAGACCTCGAAAGATCTCTCATGGGTAGGCGATTGCTCCCAGGAGCGCCCTAGACGCGGAGGTGAACATGCCGAGCTGGCGGCGCTGGAGTCATTATCCCTCGACGGCATGCCCGATCAGCTCAATAAGCACCTCAATAAGCAGAAAGAGTTCATCCACGGCTTGGTGGAGCTACTGAAGGAGAACCTCGACGACTTGCCCGCTGAGCTCAATGAGCAGGGGGAGTTGACTGCTGGCTTGGTGATGCTGCTGAAGAAGAGCATTGCCTCGGAGAAAAAGGCGACCGGCGAAATCCTGCAACTTCAGGAGGACAAGGCGAAGCTCTGCCGCGAGCTCGACCTGCTGAAGGAGGAGAACGCCGGCTAGAAGAAGCTGCATGAGAATAGTAGTTCCTCGATGAAGATGTTGCAGGCCCTCGTCATGGAACAGAAGGAGGAGTTGGCGAAGCTCCGCATCGAGCACCCGGCTGCTGTCAAGGTATGTAATGCGGCCATGGAACAGATGATGAAGGCTCGCATCGAGAAATCCCGCGTCATGGACACAATGATGAAGATGGCGGAGGAGACACGCAAGGAGATGGAGGTCGTGGAGGCGATGAAGAAGCAGTTACGACTCCGCGGCCAGCAACCCTTCATGTAGTGAGAGTAGCGCCCCAGACTTGTGTGTGCGTCTTCCTTCTTTTTTGGGAGTGATAATCCTCCTTCTTTTTTTGCTCCTGTGTTTCTTATTTTGCTTCGGGTGTTTCGCCGCACATGTCACCTTCTCTGCGAGGCATGAATAGAACAATGCTAAAAATGAGATGACTAGCAAATTAGATCATTCTTTATCGCCAATAGAACAATGCCTCTTGCTAGTAATATATAATAAGAGTAGAGAGTAGAGGATATGGCACTGGGCTGCCGTGTTTCGTGCTCCTCCGTCGTACTCCAGTGGAAAACTTGAGTATACTGCATGGTTCTTTGCTCCTCCTCAGGTCGTCGGCACATTTATACGAGCAGTCAAATCACAAGGCCCCGCCTTCCAGCAGTAATGAGCCGTCAAATTACAAAGGCCCTCGCCTCTCATGAAAAGGACCAAGCTAGACTACCCCGCCCTCTAGCCTTTAAAAGATGTATACATTTGTACAGTAGTAGTATCGATGGATTGCGCCATGGAGCAAAACTAACAAGATGTAATTAAATAAAAAAGGTGGTACATATAGAGAGCGCTCGTCGCCAAATTATGCATATACTATATGACACTACCCACTATGAAGGTACTAGTAACATAGACTAGTAACTGGTCTATGTTACTCTCCACTATGACCAGCCAAAGTCGAGGTGCGGATACCAACGAGGGCCTGGTTGTGTCTATACTTGGACAACTCACCCGACTGCATGCGCACCAGGCAGACGAAGCTCATGTCGTGTTGGTGCCGTGTGCGGCCCGCACATTAACCAAAACCTCGCGCCTCCATCTTAGCCTCTGTGTTTAAAACATCTCAATCTCAAGGCCAAGGAGCAACATGAAACCTATGATAGAGCCAATCGGATGGTTGAGAACACTACAATTCGTAGCTACGGATGCGTGTGTGAGAGAGGACGAGTGCATGCGTGCACCTCTTCTGAGAGTACAACTGTATGTGGATGGCATCGACCCAGGGAGCAGTGATGGTGCGTGTGAGAAGTCCCGAGAGATAGGTGTAATGCGTCTGAAAAAAGACTAGTCTATAGCTCGCCACGAGGCTATTCCTATCGAACGCTAAGCGTAAGATATGTATCTGACAGTGCCAGTTTTGGCACGTACATAGCAGTAGAAAAAGAACTAATACCATGGCATATGCTACACCACGGCCGAGAAAACGTGCCGACATTACACCATCCGGGAATAATGATGCACTTCGAAACTAGAACCGTCAATAAATTTTGAGTGCATCTCGTCACATTCCAAATTACTACTACTACCACGCTATATTTAATTGCAAACCTGTTCACACCGATCACAACCTAAACGGTTTCCCACTTAGGAGCGTATTAGTAGTACTCATTATAAATACTACTATGCTAAGATGACTGCACATTCCTCCTCAACTCTTTATCCACAAAAAACAATCAAGTCAATCAACCATAGCCAGCGTGAGTTCTGGGTCGAGAGATTTCCACCAGGGAGAGGTGAGAATGGAAGAGGAAGCACGAGAGATGTCCCGCCTCACCGCGAAAGTAGCCAACATGTACAGCCACGCAGCAGTAGCAGCACAGAGGTCCCGCCGCGCCGCCAAAGCAGCACAGAGGTCCCGCCGTGCCGTCGATGTAGCAGACTGGTCCGGCCATGCCGCGGAAGCAAAAGAGATGTCCTGCCACGCCGCCTAGGAAGCAGGGAGGTCCCGCCGCGCCGCGGAGGCCTGGGAAAATTTCTCACGGGCAGGCGAGGACTCTTACAGGCGCATGCATGCGATAGTCCATAGCCAGATGGATCAGATCTCCGGCTGGGCGAGGATGCAGGACGAGGCTACCGGCGTCATCCAGCAACTGGGGGAGGGAAATGCAAAGCTCCGGGGCAAGCGCAACCTGCTGAGGGCGAAGATCGCCAGAAGGGCGCAGCAGGAGGAGGAGACCGCTGCCGTGTTGCATAGGACGGGTGTCATCATCAAGAAATTATGGACGAGAATGCCATGCTCCGCATCGAGCACAACAAGCTAGTGGAGGAATCCATGGATGCTGCCAAGCAGCGTATTAAGGACATGAAACTGATGAAAGAGATCATTGCCCCCCGTGAGAACTAGTCTCCGCGACTTGCAGCACAAAGAAAGTAGAGATTAGCGAGCCAGATCGTTGTATGCGTCTTCCTTCTTCTTTTGCCCTTGTGTATTTCGGGCGTAGTCTCATGTGGCTTTTTTAATTATCTTCCTAATTATGTAAGACAATTATTATCCACTCTCGTCGTCCTTATATATATTCTATATAGGTCCGTCGGATCTAACATCAAGATCTGTGCAAAATTTTCTTTTCAGATTTTGTTTTTTCTCTCTTAAATCTCAGTCGAGTGAGACATTGCCATGCCATTAAATAGAGGCTCGGGCGCCATTAATGGAGACCTTGGGAGAGAGGTGGACGGCAGATGGAGGTCAAAGGGCTCTCCTCCCGATAAGCATGCGCAGGGGTCTGATCACATGCCTCCTGTACTCAAATAGCTACCCTGCACGGCGCCTCCTAGCTAATAAAAAAAGGGGACGCATGGTGGCACGTAAATGGTAAATAGAACACCCGCAGTTTCAATAATACTTGTGTTTCCGGTTGTAACGTGACAGCACTTGTTCCAAAATGACTTTGTTGATTGTTAATGTGTGCGCTTATGCAAATCAGACAACAAAATTACCACAACATGTTGGTGCCATGTCATGGCACCAAGCCAAGTTTCATTATTTTCATGCATGTTTCGGATTTACAGGAATTAAAAAACCAAGTTTCTCAATGTTTCCAGCCGAGCCATGATGCTCAGATGTTTGAATTTCATTCCCATTTTTGGCATGGGACCTAGAAATTTACCCGAGGACACACATGCGATTTTTCAACCAGCTTTGGTGCACTGGAGCATGTGCTTGTATTTAAAATTTGAATTATGCACACAAAGGTGACACGTTCCCTCTCAGAACCACGAGCCTTCTTGGGAGAAGCTCAGGTTTGCAAGAAACTTATACCAAAACTTGTTCCTATTCTGCAAATTTTTTACCACAGCATGGTAGTACCATGACATGACACCATGCCAAGTTTCATGATTTTCAGGCGTGTTTTGGATTTACAAGAATTTTAAAACCAAGCTTCTCAATGTTCTCGGCCAAACCACGATGCCCAGATGTTTGAATTTCATTCCCATTTCTTGCATGGGACCTAGAAATTCACCCGAGGACACACATGTGATTTTTAGTCAACTTTGGTGCACGGGAGCATGTGCTTGTAGTTCAAATATGAATTATGCACATTAAATGACCAGAAACTCAATTAATGTATAAAAAAGGCCAAACGAACCCAAATAATTCCAAAATTTAACATGGCACTCATATAGTTCTATGTTGCCTCTGTAAAGAAAATCTGGCGGGAGGCAGCTTATATTGTTTCGCACACAAAGGTATAAAGAAATAAAGAAATTAGCCCTATTTAATTCTTGGGTTCTTATTATTTATGCCACTAGTTATGTATCACTACTCAGTTTTGCCATTAGAAGTTACAACTACTCAAAAAATGCCATCGATCCGTGAGATGCCTGCTCAAAAATGCAGTTAGATATCTAAAAAATGCCATCGTTAAGTTAGATGTTTGCTCAGAAATGCCATTAGACATCGTTATTTTCACGTCAAACCCGTTGACCATGTTACATGACAAAAATAAGCCGATTCTCACAATGACAAGTTAATGGTGTCCAACACAACACACCCCTCAAATAAAACTAAGCACCCTGGAATTCTTTGACAAAACTAAGCACCCTGAAATTCTTTGACAACTAAACTGCTGGCTATATGATGTTGGCCATATATATTGTACGTATATAATGTCAAGAAACGAGTAGTAGTACTATACCAACTAAAAGATGAAATGTACAAAATATAACGAGAAGAAACATAACATAGTTCTGCTGGGGGCTCAGCACAACACACCCCTCAAATAAAACTAAGCACACCCGAAATTAAACTAAGCAACTAATCCGATAGACACTGCATTAGAACCACCATGAGCAACGACACTGCCACCTTACTTGGAGTCCTCATCCATGTCCTCGACTTCGTCCTTGTCCCTCTTCCTCTTGGGCGATACTTCTTTGCTTGAACCGCACACTCGGCTCTTGCTCTTCATCCAACCCTTGTAGATATTGAAACAAAGGTAGCCATCCATTTTAGCGTAGTGGATGTGGTCTATATCTAATACAGTCCACTGCCATGCATGATGAAACGTGTGCGGAGCTTTCTTCAGTTCACTGTACATAGGATGAACCATGGCTCCTGCCAGGGTCAGCATTGAAGGCTGATCAAGGGAGGGCACCAACTCTTCCTTCTGGAGGTCGAAGGGGTCGCCTACAACGAGGCCTATCCGACCCAGGATTTCCTTGTCGTTCCTAAAGTCTACAGTAACGGATTTGACTCGACCGCCCTTGAGGAAGTTCTTAAATTCCTCGCACTCAACGTCGGCATGGCATATGTGGTAGACCAAGCATAAGTCATGCATGCAAACCTGGATCACGACGGGCTTCTTCTTCTCTGCCTCCTTTAGTTTCTTCTCGCTTCCCAGGAGTGTGGTGTACTCAACATCTAGCCCAGCGACCCACTCATCATTTGAGTTTTTGGACATGCGTTTGAAGCGAGCAAGGCATTCTTTCACCGTTGTGGAAGAACGGGTGTAGATGACGTCGAACTCATCGCCGGTGATGGTTCTAACCTTGTAATCACCGCCGTTCATGGAGATTTGGGATGCCATGGATTTGGGAGGAGGGTTAGGATTAGTGGAACTGCCGTAATGTGAAAGGACGGGACGACTAGGAGTGGTTTATCGATTGTAAAAATGTCGAGTGGGGGGGGGCGTGCTAATGGCAGGCTAGTGACTTGCCTGGTGGATAAATGGATTCATGCACAGTACTATGGGGGCCCAATTAGATGTCATGTCTACTCGACGCCCAATTAAATGGCTTCCGATATCATGTCAAGCGTCGGGAAAATTATAGGTGATACGAAGCTTTCCATTCTCCCATGATATGGGCTTCCGAGAGCCCTTGGATCTGAGATTGAACGGTTGCATGGCGTGATTCTAGACCTATGGGTGAATTTTCAACAACTTAGCATGCGACCGTTCGATCTCAGATCCAAGGGCTGCCAGCAGCCCGTATCATGGTCGCGCCTACCACGACCGTCGCCTCGCTTGCGTGGTCGCGCCCTTGGAGATATAACATGGTGCGTTAGGCTATCTGATGTTGGCATGTCATACATAGTCATCACTTAGTCACTCATACAACAAGGTTAGCTATAAGGTTGGCTATGAGAGTATTTTTTCTTTACTTCTCTCTATCTCTTTCTTTGTAGTATTTATTGCATTTGCCAAGGAGTGACCTCTTCCAATGAAATGGTGCTTAGATGAGGTGCTATGGGCATTAAATGGCTTAGCAACTCAAGTCCCCAATGCATAGGTGCTTAGTTTTTGTTGCTAAGTTTGCTTCATCTAGGTACACGCGCTTATCACCGTTTCTTCCTGGGGTCACCAAGCTAGTCTCTCTCTTCTTAATTAACTTGCCACATCAAACTTTATGCCTATGTGGCAGGCTTAGCACCTGTAGGATCAAGTACAATAGTGGGCTATAAGCCCGCTTTACATGGCATTTTTGCATATGTGGGGGAAAGAGGCAAGGAAAAAGTGGAGGAGTGGGCTCTCAAACAAGAGCCAACCTCTACATGGTAGAGCATCGGGAGAGGTACCTGTATGGAGGTGGTTAGGAATCGGGAGACTCAAGCCGGTCGTAGCGCCGCAGTTAAAATGATAATGGCAAGTCAAATCACCGGGCCCCACCTGTCCAGCAGTAACTCACTGTCAAATCACACAACCCTACGTTTGCAGTAGCCTACTCCCTCATCTTCTCGCGTCTCTGTCGAACCGACTAGGCGGAACTGCCCCGCCTACCACGCGGGAAAAGCCCCGCCCTCGACTTTTAAATTAGTACGGTATACTAATTTTGTATCCATGGATTGCGCCATGGAGCAAAGCCTCAAGAAAATGGCGGTACACATGTACGGAGTATACAGCACGCCCGTCGCATTCGCGTCGCACCCCAGACGGTCGGTCTGGCATGCTGCTCTCCGAATGGAACGGGCGTCATATTGCGTTTGCACACACATGTGGGACCGCAATTGAGAACCGACCATAGGCACACTCCCCGGCCCCGCAAGTCGGGTGAGTTAATAGAAATACATATGTTGGTACCTGGACGATCCTTGCAAGACACGGAAGATCAGTTCGTCCATGCATGTGACCAGACTCCAGCAGACACACCTGGATTGGCTATCGTCTACATATCGTGCAGGCTGTGTTGTACAGGGCTGTAGTTCTGGTGAGAAATCTAAAAAAAGGTTTTTTGTCATCTCGCAAAATTAGGTGTCATGTGCTTCGGATCACTGCGAGGGTTAAACAGCGACAACTGAGTTGGGCTAGTCATTGGGGGCACATGCACGAGAACTACTCAGCTACCATCTAGGTCAAGCCGGCTATGTTAATTAGGACATCTATCGACGGACCCCTTTTCTACGAGTTTATCTTTAATTTGAGCTTTGATCCTCGTCTAGTTTGTCCGTCAGGATTCATCTTGTCTCCTTTGGGCAGTGAGGTTATGATTTCTTGTCATGTGGCATTTTTTTGTGTTATATGTTATAATCCGGTGCTTCAGATTAAAATGACGACAACTGCGCCTCCGGGGCACGTGCATGAAGACTTCTCGACAGTCATTGCCGAGGTCAAGCCGGCTCCGGCCGGTAGACAAAAGAAAACTGGTACTCCACTATATAGGCAGGAGCCTCCGCGCTTGCTTGCTAGTGTTGCTCTCTTCACACTGTCTCGTCCTCTCCAGATCTAAACACGACAGCGGTGGTCACACTCTCTCTATACTCATCGCTGGTCAAAGATCCAGCCGGATCCTCTCCACCGAGGAAGGTGAGAAGGTGCAACGTTCATGCGGTCGTCCTCGGTGACGGCTCTTACCCACTGCCAGCGCGTCCCGATCAGCGTGCCTTGCCGTTCTCTCCCAAGCATCGTTGGCGAGGGAGGGCCTCCCACCCCTTCTTCCTCGATGCCATAGTGTGGTCAAATCCGGCCTCCCGCCGCCCACCTAGAGACATCCCGATGACCCTCAGGTATAACTTCCTTCGAAACCGGCCTTGCTCTACTTCCCGAGCTCCTGATGTCGCTGCATTTGTATCCTTTACTATTTCTCAGCCCCCCTCGTGTAGATAGGATCGATCGGCTGTTCATAAACCACCTAATTTTTTACCGTTAAGAGGTAAAACTAGTTCATGCACTCGAATCTAGTAGTACTTGGTTCAAACAAGTAAGAAAGGGGGTGGGGGTGGGGGAACATTTGTTACCTAAATCTAGGACTTGGTCGAAAGAGGAAATAATGGGGGTGAAAAGTAGCAGAGACTGGCTATCCAACTAGTCTCTAGGTCTAATAGGGAAATAAAGGGAACACAATACAAACTCAATATAAACCCAATCTATTGGTTGAAAAAGGAAAGAAAGTGGGGACTGGGGGACAAGTCAATAGAGTAAGTCCAGCACTAGATTTGCTAGCCTCACATAGTATAAGGTGGCTATATACTGAACAAAAATGGGACCAACCCAGATATCCTCTTCTGATGTTTGTTGCCCCGAGCCGCTATTATGTAATGCCACTGGTAAAATGTAGCAGTCTCACTGTTAAAAGTAAGGACACGTTAAACCAATGCTGTTTTCAATGTAATGCCTCCAGTAATATGAATTAATGGCACTTTTTTCATGTCCTGCTAAATTTCCCATTAAGATAAGTTGCTTCTTTTCGTTAGAGATGCAACTGTCCTGGTCCACCTACTCTCCAGGAGCTTCACGACCAACCTTGATTTTGCTCAATTTTATTGCAACTAATGAAGAAGAAGCTTTGTGGGTTTCATTTTCTGATGGAAATGGAACCGGGGCTGGAGCCCTTTTTGTTAAAAAAGAAGAAGAAGAAGCTGCTAGCTCATGGGACATTGCTTCATTTTAGGTGAACTACACCAAAAAGTCCCATGAATTGAATCATCCATGTTGGTGACTGGTGTCATCCCTTCTACGATGGCGTTGACTGCAGATATGGTTCCCATCACGAGGTATGTTCCTTTTTGGTCTGACTGTTTGCCAAAGATCCTGCATGTTGATCCTGCTCTTGTGCTACTGTTTTGGCACTGCCATGATAAAGCAGTAATGTTATTATTTTGCACCTTAATCTAGTGGCACTATTAAGTCGAGGCAATGTTTTGGCACCGCTAGTGCCATTGTTTTTTTTAATATATCAAAATAGGGGGTTCCCTCCGATTTCATTAAAGAAACCCAACCATAGAGAACCATTATCCGACAACATCTCAGTGTAAACGGGCAGTTATGCAACTACTACTAGAACGGTCTGAGTACTAGCAGGAGACAAGTTCGCCACATAAGCTAGGCAGGTAGGGGGACGCAACACCAGCTCGACCAAGTTTGGATTACAACCCAAATTCTACCATAGAAACATCAGGGGGAAGATAGGGACTGAAAGAGCCAGCTTCAACATCCTAGTCTAAGCACCCCCGGCCTTCATCCTTGAGATGCATGGTACACCTCGTTTGCCACCTGCTCAACCCTAGTGTCACTGATAAAACAAAGTAATAATGCAGTTAAAATAGAGTGAGTGTCCTCTCTATCATTTCATTTCCAATGTAGATAAAGAAAGTGCTTCTCTTTGTTAATGTATGTTTCATCAACTAGTCCCATTGTTAATGTTTAAGCATTTCTGCAAACTGGGGTGCTTAATTTTAGTTGATCTGCACAAAAATAGAGATTTGAATGTCTCAAGGCCCCTCCTTGTACTACCGATGTACACTGATGTCCATCACTGGCAGAAGGTGTATCGGGGAGACTTGGGCCAATTTCCAGTATGATGTAATATTTTCTTATGTTTATTAGTGTATGTTTCATCAACTAGTGCCACTATAATCTAATCACGCCTTTTCATTATCTGTGCAAACAGGGTTATTCAGTTGCATATTGGTGGAACTGCACAAATGTACGGATGGAACCGGCATATATGCAGAGTGCGAGGTGCCAAGTAAAAATTACCGACACCAACCCTGCTCCATCTAAGCATTGGCATCCACCACCATCAGTGGGATGTGTGGCGCTCACTATGGACGGACCTTTTTGGCAGCAAATCCTCTAACCAAATACTAGTAGCTTAGACTTAAAAAAATACTAATAGCTTATATTGGCAGTTTTCTAAGGGTGTACTCTTTTCTGAAAGAAGCACCAATCTATTTTTCTTTATTTGTACACAGTGTCACAACTTTGACCCAAAGGTCCAGAGCTATTTTAGGGTGATAGGCGTAGTACTCGGAGACTGATTGTAAGCATGATTTTTATTAGTTGTCACACTGATTGTAAGCATGAGCAGATGGAAGATCAGGTTAGTGCGAAGCTTACCTTAAACCCTACCGACGCCGTTGAAACGAGGCGAGCATCGAGGGAACCATGGAGAACGGTGGGGAAGCGACGTCGCGCCATCTGGCCTCCTCTTGCGGTGAGAGAACGAATACTCCTGTGGCTCCGGCTGGCTCTGCACCCTCACGAACGGCACACCGTACTTGATCGATTCGTTATCCTCTGGTTGCTTGACCTTCGACCTGTATGCCCACCACCTCCGCCTGACTTTCACCTCGGGTGAATCTGTCTGCTCCATCACCCAGAGGAGATACTCGATGAACTCGAAGGATTGCGGCGTGACTGTCATCGAGGAGTACATCGCCGCCCTCATCGCCGTCGTCTCGCTCTTTCGCATACATTGCCACATGGCCCTCACCGTCCTAGAAATATCCCACTCATTGTCAAACCAAGTAAGGATCTCCTTCAACCTGGCTAACTTTGCCTGGTCGCCGCCGGCGATCTGCCTGATTCGCTGCTGCATCCCCTCCATAGATGTCCTTCTGAGTGGTCCAATGCTAGCTTTGGAAGATGGGAGGAGAGATGATGGTCTTGCAATAGAGAAGAGGGAGAGGCGAGACGGTGGTTTTGGAATGGAGATGATGGAGAGGAGAGGGGTGGTTTTGAAATGGAGAAGAGGGAGAGGCGAGACAGTGGTTTTGGAATGGAGATGATGGAGAGGAGATGTTCCCCTGCCTTTCGGTCGCTGACAGGTGGGCCCCGCACTTGATGGGACCCATGTGTCAGTGTCTCAATGGCAGGATGGGCTACGTTAGGGGATCCTCGTCCGAGGAGAGAGGAGGTGCTTTTGCAATGGAGAAGAGGGAGAGGCGAGACGGTGCTTTTGGAATGGAGATGATGGAGAGGAGAGGAGGTGGTTTTGCAATGGAGAAGAGGGAGAGCAGCGTGCGGCAGCGATTTAGGATTGGACGAGAGGGCCGCACGCTGTGACTGGATCAAAATCAAAATCAATTTACCCTTCAATTAAGAAAGCGACCCCACATTAACTAGTCTCCCTTTTATTCCGGGTCATAATTGACCATGATTTTCGCAAATAAAATATATGTTATATGTTGCAAAAATAATATAATTTGAAAGTACATTCAGATACGAACCAAACGATACAATTTTTGGTGACATGCATTCACATTTTGCTTGTCAAATACAGTACGTGGTCAAACTTTGACCCAAAATAAGCAAAACAAAAAAATACTTCCAAGACCAGCGCCGCTCTTCCGCTCTTCTCCTCTTAAACCACCGCCGCTCCTCTCCTATTCCAATCTAAATCTAGCGCCACTCCTCTCCTCTTCCATTTCAAAACCACCGCCCCTCCTCTCCTATTCCAATCCAAAACCAGCATCGCTCCTCTTCCGTTCTAAACCAAAACCAGCGCTGCTCCTCTCCTCTTCCATTCAAAAACCACCGTCGGCGAGTGAAGGTGTTGTGGAGAAGTAGATCGATGGAGGAGTACAACCGATACGTGAGGATCGCAGACGGCGACCCTGTGAAGCTAGCTAGGATGTTGGAGATACAGTCTTGGTTTGACAACAAGGACCAACTAGCGGCGACAGCGACATCCATGGACAAATATCTGCAACACAGCGAAAAGGCGGCGATACTCCCGGAGGGAGTCGCGCGGGAGTACATAGAGCTGCTCCTCTGGGCCATGGAGCAAACAGATTCACCGAATCCGATCGTGAGGGAGCGGTGGTGGGAGTATCGATCCCAGATGGCACATCCACCAGAGATTGAAGGATCGAGCATCTACAGGGTGCCGTTTGTGAGGGTGTCGTGCCAGAGCGAGCCGGTGGAGTCTTCGTTGATCGAACCCAACTGCAAGAGGAGAAAAACAGTTGGCTCGACGACGCTTCCCCGCCATCCTCTCCCTCGCCATTCACATTGTCTCACGGGGCGGCTGTCTGCCGCCGAGGAATAGGAGGGATTGCCCCCCAAACCAATAGTCGATCAGGTTGTAAATTGTCAGGAGGAGCTTAGGGTTGTTAGTATTTGCAGGTTGTGAATTATGTTTTGTGTTGTGTGTTTTGAGAGTACTTTCAGATATGAATGTCTTTGAATTTCAGATTTGTAGTATTGAGCATATGAAGTATTTTATGAATTCTAGAGATCTATTTTTAGCACTTAAAAAAATGTAGTTTCATAGGAGTATAAAAGTGCAGACAATGTGATACTCAGAGAAGAAACTGCAAGTTATAGTTTCAGATAAGAAACTCCAAGTTCAGTTTCAGATAAGAAACTGCAACTTTCAGAGGCAGAGCATTTATATTAACACGACCTTTTCAAACAATGTTAAAATCATACTAGAAGTTTTATTCATGGTCGAAACTGGAACTACCAGCCAGTTAACATCATGCTGATCAACATTCATGCATAGCACATCTTCATATGATGCATAGTAAAAAAGATATGCTATTTTTAAAATGCCCACACAATGTCGAGTGTGCGAAAAACAGAGAAAACGAGGGACGAAGTTTTGGCAAGTGTAGGACGTGGTGTGCGTAGATGAAAATTGGGACCCACATGTCAATAAAGGTAGAGGCAAACATTTTGGAGATATTTTCTCTGCACAGGTGGAATCGAACCTGGGCGGAACACCTGTCGGGTAGTGTCACTTGGCCACTGGGCTAGTTCAGTTGTTTCGTTACTAATAAGGCACTTCCTCAAGTGGTCGGATCTCCTCCTGCGCCTTTGTGCGCTCGCCGCGATGCCGTTGTCTGCCATTGTGAACATGCTGAACAAACGAGAGGAATCTGGAGAGGACTGTACATGGAGAGCGGACAGTCGGGACCCACCAGGTCTATGGCCGTACGCAAGCAAGTGCCTCATCGAAAAAATACTTCCTCCTAATGCTACACTAACATTGGGGCCCATAGGTTTGTCAACATAGTTACATTTTTAGGTGCTTCAACGTAGTTACTATAGGAGATAAATCCACAACGAAGCTGGGGAGCTGGCAGGTATCATTTATTATCACTGGGGCAGCAAGTATCAGCTGGGTTTTGGGCTGCCCCGTCTAGGCTTTCTTTTTTAACATGCCGCTGTCTGCCCTGTTTGTATTTTCTTGAGGGCCGTCATGTATCGACCGGCCTATGGACCTCCCATCCGAGGTTTTATTTTTCCTGAGACATCAGCAACCCAATTTATGTATTTTTTTGAAGAAAACGCAGATGTCTGTTCTATTTTTCTATATAAGAATAGGAACGCCTGGTCCAAATTATGTTTCCCTTCTAACTATATTATATATATTTAAATTATTTTATATGTTATTATATATTATTGTTGTTGTCATCATATATTTAACAGATACTTACATATGTAAGAAAACAATGTCCCACATCTTGTTAACTTATAAAAATAATTTCTTAACAATAAAATCCTGGATTTTTTGGCAACGAAAATCCTGGTGATTGTGTACAAAAGCTTGGTAAGATTTAAGGACCAATATAATAATAAATCACTTATTATATATATATATATATATATATATATATATATATATATATATATATTAACAAAATGCTCAACCCCTGTTTATTTTTTGATAACATTGTTGCGCCCACCCCAACATTATAATTAGAATCAGCCCAGCAAAATCTTGTATTTCGAGAAAGTGCAAATGGCCTGCAATTTTTTTAGGAAAAACATAAATGGGCCGCATGGACGCTACATTATTTGTTCACCCAGTCCAGCTAATGGACTGTAATTCAAAAAAAGATCAAATGGACTATAAATTCTACCCCGCAAAAATTCTGAAAATTGGGTTGAATCGTGCCACATTTTTGAAGGCTAAAATGTGGGCCAATAGGCCGAAGCCAATGCAAGTCGTTGTCAACTTAGTCAACAAATGAATCTGACATCGTTAGCCGTTCGATTTACATCCAACGACCTGCATCCATCTTCAATCTCTCGTCTTCTTCCTCCAGCGTCGCCGGGACCACTTGCTCCCGCTTCCTGCTGCTAGCAGCTCTGTTTAGCACGCTTCGCTGTGAAGCGCTACTCCACTGTTGGTCAGACCATCCCTCCACCCCTCCACACCTCCTGTTCTTCTCCACCTACTGCCAAACCACACTGCACCGGAACCAGTTAACCCTCGTACACCTGTCCGTCTGCGACTCTACTCCTGCGTCTTCCCATCTCCAACTCGTTGCTGTCCGGGGCCTCGCCGTCGTCCACCACCTTGGATGCGCTCGGCGCGGAGTGGTCAACAAACGACACCATCGGAAGTAGACTGTGCGTGCAGAGGCTGACAGTTGGGTCCATGGCCGCACGCAAGGAAATGCCTCCTTATTACGCGCAAAATAATGATTCCTCCACCTGAGTAGACTGTGCATGCAGAGGCTGACAGTTGGGTCCACGGCCGCACGCAAGGAAATGCCTCCTTATTACGCGCAAAATACTGATTCCTCCACCTGACAGCTGGGACACACCGGAAGGGCCTCTGTATTTTGCAAAAAAAATGTTCCCACCGCTGACAGGTCGGACCCACCAACTATATCTTCGCATGCAAGGAAGTGCCTCCTTATTACACAAAAAAATGAATACTCCCCCTACTAGTTGGGACCCACCTTGGTGGGAGGCTGACTTGTGGGCCTACTAATTAAGTTGACGGACACAAAGTGCTTTGTCAACTTAGTCAATATGAACGATTCTAGCTCCAATGACCGTACGATGTCCATCCAACGGCCGTAGTGCTTCTTCAACCTCTGGTCTTCTTGCTCTAGCCGCCCAAAGCAGCGCCGATCGTGCCGCATGCTCCTGCCTCCCGTGGCCGGCTGTGCTGCTGCGGAGGCCTCACCGCCCCCTACTATTCCCACTGCTGGCCAGGCCCTGCGGCGACGGCAGCCTCACACCGCAGCCGAACCAGTGAACCTTCGTACTCCTCTCCGCGCGGGCTTCCGCTGCCGCGTCTTCCCTAGCTCCGCATCATCCCCTTCCTAGGCCTCGCCATCGTCCACCGCCCTGGTGCTCTCGGCGCGGCGTGGTCAATGTGGTCAAGGAACAGCTTCCATCGGACGAGGACTATACGTGGAGAGGCTGACAGCTGGGTCCACGGCCGCAGCAAGGAAGTGCCTCCTTATTATGCGTAAAATAATTATTCCTCCACCTGACAACAGGGACCCACCGGATAGGCCACTGTATTTCGCGAAAAAACGTTTCCCTCTGACTGCTTGGACCCACTAGCTACATCTTCGCATGCAAGGAAGTGCCTGACAGTTGGGACCCACCTGGTCGAAGCGTACGTAGCATTGTCATTCTGGTCGCGAACGTGTACGTACATACTGGTCGATGTAGAGGCGCGCATGTGTCGTGGTAGAGGCGCACACGTAGCATGTACACGTTCGTACAACGTCCAGTGTGCAAGAAAGAAAATACGACCACGTACGTACATATGGGCAGGGTCTCGAACGCCTACTCGCGCATACGTACGGCCAGGGCTCGTGTACATAGCTGGGTCGGAACGGAGAAACTGCGTTGTCATCGTGTTCATGGGGAGCCCATAGGCTGGGTCAGAACAGAATGCGTCGTTGTGTTCATCGGGAGCGCTTGGATGGAACAACCGATGGAAACGAGGCCTAGCGTACCACAGAACAGAGGAAACGGCCTTGTGTTCGACCAGCCACGGTCGAAACGGGATCCTGTTCATCGAGAGGGGTCTGGTGTACCACAAAATGGAGGAAACAGACCTCCTATGGTCAAAACGGGGGTCCTGTTGATCGAGAGGGGTGTGGCGTACCACAAAATGGAGGAAACGGACTTGTGTTGGAGTGCTACGGTCGAAACGGGGTCTTGTTCATCGGGAGGGGTGTGGCGTACCGCAAAACGGGACTCCACGAGATACTGTTCATCTCCACCGTCGACCCCCTCCAGCCTCCACGGGCAACTGTTCATCCACCGTCGACCTCCTCCAGCCTCCACCCGCGACTATTCATCCATGGGCTCCTGTTAATCCAGCCTCCACCGCGCGCTACTCCACCGGCTACTGTTCAACCAGCCCTCTCCACGGGCTCCTGTTCAACCACCCCTCCATGGGCTACTATTCATCCAACCCTCCACCATCTACTATTCATCCTGCCCTTCACGGGGTGGTCCTATTCATCCAGCCCTCCAGGGGGTCCTGTTCATCCAGCCCCAACCGGCTTGATCGATCGGGGTCCTGTTCATCCAGAGGCAACACCACGGGGCCCTGTTCATCCAAACCCCCCAGCAATGCTCACTGTTCATCCAGAAGCGGCATCGATCGGCTTCAGTTAGTAGCAGTAGCGAAGGAATCGCTCGATCGGGTTCAGTTAACAGCCATCGATCGATCAAAATAAGCAAACAACACACGAAAAACAGAATCTGTCAAAAACAGAACAATATGTAGTAATCTGTAGGTTTCGAATACTTCTGGAACCCCAAAAATTCTAAAATATATTGCTAGACGTGAGGAATTTATCTACTAATCATCTGCAAAAAGAATTAACTAAATATCACTCTCCAATAAAAAATGGCAGCAATTCTCGTGAGCGCTAAAGTTTCTGTTTTTTACAGCAAGATCAAAAAGACTTTCCCCAAGTCTTCCCAATGGTTCTACTTGGCACAAACACTAATTAAACACAAAAAACACAACCAAAATAGAGGCTAGATAAATTATTTATTACTAAACAGGAACAAAAAGTAAGGAATAAAAATAAAATTGGGTTGCCTCCCAACAAGCGCTATCGTTTAACGCCCCTAGCTAGGCGTTGATAATTTCAATGATGCTCACATGAAAGATAAGAATTGAAGCACAAAAGGAGCATCATAAAACACTTGACAAACACATATAAGTCTAACATACTTCCTATGCATAGGCATCTGATAGGCAAACAAATTATCAGGGCAAGCAAAAACTAGCATATGCAAGGAAGCAGAAAGAAACAATAGCAATCTCAACATAACGAGAGCTAATTTAGTAACATGAAAATTTCTACAACCATATTTTCCTCTCTCATAATAATTACATGTAGGATCATAAGCAAATTCAGCAATATAGATATCACAAAATATACTCTTAACACGATCCACATGTATGCAAAGTTGACACTCTTCCAAAATAGTGGGATTAAAATTAACTAAAGTCATGACCTCTCCAAACCCACTTTTATCAAAAAATTCATAAGATTGAACATGCTCCAAATATATGGGATCTAAAGTTGACACTCTTCCAAACCCACTTTCAATGATATTGCAAACACCATTATCAATCTCATATTCATCATGGGGCTTAAATAAATTTTCAAGATCAAAAGAAAAATCACCCCAATCATGATCATTGCAACAAATAGTAGTCATAGCAAAACTAGCATCCCCAAGTTGAGGTTTTGCATATCATTAACACAATTGACATTAAGAGAATTTATGATAACATCATTGCAATCATGCTTTTAATCGAAGGAACTATCAAGTATGGGTGCAATATAAACGATCTCGTGTTTAACATAAGGAACTATAGTAAATTCATCTTCATAAATATTGGCATCATGGCCACAAGAATAGCAAGCATCATGTTCATCAAGGGATATTTCAATCAAATCATCGGAATCATAATTATCTATAGATTCATGCATATCATTATTTTCTTCCAAAGCAGCAATCATTCTTTCAATAAATTCTTTGACATAGACATTATGAGCATAGTTTTCATAGCAATATTTAAGTATGTCAAGATTTTCAGATTCGTAGAGAGTAATACCATAATTTTCAATCAAATAAGCAACTTCATAAGCACCCTTAAAAGCAACAAATTCTTCAGTTTGTTCGATATCATAGTAACTATAAACACCCTTTGCATAAGAAGATAAGATTTCATTATCACCAAACTCACATAGGTAGGGGAGGTGTTTTTTAGGGTTCTTAGAGCAACAAGTAAAATCATAAATTTCATAAAAATTCCAAGCATAACACAGCAGTCTATTTATTTGATCCCATAAGAGTCTCCCTTTTTCAGACAAATGGTGACGCACAAAATGAGCATGCTCATCTAAAGATTTCCCATCAACTAGGCTAGTTGGGGTTTCAGCACAAGCGCATAAGGATCTAAGATGATCCAAGTAGAACACTTTAAGTGGATCCATATCAATAGATTTTTAGCAAGCAAATAGAAGGCACATGGAAACACAAAGAAAGATACATACAGGAAGAAGGCGAACGGAAAAAGGGCGACTAAAACGGCAAGGGTGAAGTGGGGGAGAGGAAAATGAGAGGCAAATGGCAAATAATGTAATGCGAAGGATAAGAGTTGTGATGGGTACTTGGTATGTCTTGACTTGGCGTAGATCTCCCCGGCAACGGTGCCAGAAATCCTTCTTGCTACCTCTTGAGAAATGCGTTGGTTTTCCCTTGAAGAGGAAAGGGTGGTGCAGTAAAGCAGCGTAAGTATTTCCCTCAGTTTTTGAGAACCAAGGTATCAATCTAGTAGGAGACCACGCGCGAGTCACCTCATACCTACACACACAAATAAGAACCTCGCAACCAACGCGATAAATGGGTTGTCAATCCCTTCACGGCCACTTGCAAGAGTGAGATCTGATAGAGATGATAATAATAAGATAAGTATTTTTGGTATTTTTATGATATAGATTGAAAGTAAAGATTGCAAAATAAAATAAATTGGAAACTTGTATGATGGAAGATAGACCCCGTGGCCATAGGTTTCACTAGTGGCTTATCTCAAGATAGCATAAGTATTACGGTGGGTGAACAAATTACTATCGAGCAATTGATAGAAAAGAGAATAATTATGGGAATATCTAGGTATGATCATGTATATAGGCATCACGTCCGCGACAAGTAGACCGACTCCTGCCTGCATCTACTACTACTAGTCCACACATCGACCGCTATCCGGCATGCATCTAGAGTATTAAGTTCATAAGAACAGAGTAACGCCTTAAGCAAGGTGACATGATGTAGAGGGATAAACTCATGCAATATGATATAAACCCCATCTTTTTATCCTCGATGGCAACAATACAATACATGTCATTTCCCTTTCTATCAGTGGGATCGAGTACCGCAAGATTGAAGCCAAAGCTAAGCACTTCTCCCATTGCAAGAAAGATCAATCTAGTAGGCCAAACCAAACTGATAATTCGAAGATACTTGCAAAGATAAACCAATCATACATAAAAGAATTCACAGAAGATTCAAATATTGTTCATAGATAATCTGGATCATAAACCCACAATTCATCGGATCTCGTCAAACACACCGCAAAAAGAAGAGTTACATTGAATAGATCTCCAAGAGAATCGAGGAGAACTTTGTATTGAGATCCAAAGAGAGAGAAGAAGCTATCTAGCTACTAGCTATGGACCCGAAGGTCTGAAGTAAACTACTCACACATCATCGCAGAGGCCATGGAGTTGATGTAGAGGCCCTCCGTGATCAATGCCCCTTCTAGCAGAGCTTCGGAAAAGGCCCCAAGATGGGATCTCTTGGGTACAGAAGGTTGTGATGGTGGAAATAGGGTTTCGTGGTGCTCCTGGATGTTTGTGGGGTATATGGATATATATAGGAGGAAGAAGTAGGTCGGTGGAGCAACGAGGGGCCCACGAGGGTGGAGGGCGCGCCCAGGGGGTAGGCGCGCCCCTGCCTCGTGGCCTCCTCGATTGTTTCTTGACGTCCACTCCAAGTCCCCTGGATCACGTTTGTTCCAAAAATCACGCTCCCGAAGGTTTCATTCAGTTTGGACTCTGTTTGATATTCCTTTTCTATGAAACACTGAAATAGGCAAAAAGACAGCAATTTGGGCAGGGCGTCCGGTTAATAGCTTAGTCCCAAAAATAATATAAAAGTGTAAAATAAAGCCCATTAACATCCAAAACAGATAATATAATAGCATGGAACAATTAAAAATTATAGATACGTTGGAGAGGTATCAAGCATCCCCAAGCTTAATTCCTGCTCGTCCTCGAGTAGGTAAATGATAAAAATAGAATTTTTGATGTGGAATGCTTCCTAACATATTTCTCAATGTAATTTTATTTATTGTGGAATGAATGTTCAGATCTGAAAGATTCAAGATAAAAGTTTAATATTGACATAAAAATAATAATACTTCAAGCATACCAACTAAGCAATCATGTCTTCTCAAAATAACATGGCCAAAGAAAGTTCATCCCTACAAAATCATATAGTTTGGTCATGCTCCATTTTCGTCACACAAGAATGCTCTCATCATGCACAACCCCGATGACAAGCCAAGCAACTGTTTCATACTTTAGTAATCTCAAACTTTTTTCAACCTTCACACAATACATGAGCATGAGCCATGGATATAGCACTATGGGTGGAATAGAATATAATGAAAGGGGGTTATGTGGAGAAGACAAAAAAGGAGGAAGTCTCACATTGATGCGGCTAATCAATGGGCTAGGGAGATGCCCATCAATTGATGTCAATGCAAGGAATAGGGATTGCCATGCAACGGATGCAGAAGAGCTATAAATGTATGAAATCTCAACAAAAGAAACTAAGTGGGTGTGCATCCAACTTGCTTGCTCACGAAGACCTAGGGCACTTGAGGAGGCCCATTGTTGGAATACACAAGCCAAGTTCTATAATGAAAAAATTCCACTAGTATATGAAAATGACAAAACAAGAGACTCTCTATCATAAAGATCATGGTGCTCCTTTGAAGCACAAGTGTGGAAAAAGGATAGTAGCATTGCCCCTTTTTATTTTCTTTTCCTTTTTTATGGGACAATGCTCTATTAATGATGATCATCACACTTCTATTTATTTACAACTCAATGATTACAACTCGATACTAGAACAAGACATGACTCTATATGAATGCCTCCGACGGTGTACCGGGATGTGCAATGACTCATGAGTGACATGTATGAAAGAATTATGAACGGTGGCTTTGCCACAAATATGATGTCAACTACATGATCATGCAAGGCAATATGACAATGATGATGCGTGCCATAATAAACGGAACAGTGGAAAGTTGCATGGAAATATATCTCGGAATGGCTATGGAAATGCCATAATAGGTAGGTATGGTGGCTGTTTTGAGGAAGATATAAGGAGGTTTATGTGTGATAGAGCGTATCGTATCACGGGGTTTGGATGCACCGGCGAAGTTTGCACCAACTCTCAAGGTGAGAAAGGGCAATACATGGTACCGAAGAGGCTAGCAATGATGGAAGGGTGAGAGTGCGTATAATCCATGGATAAAGAACTCACATACTTATTGCAAAAATCTACAAGTCATCAAAAACCAAGTATTACGCGCATGCTCCTAGGGGATAGATTGGTAGGAAAAGACCATCGCTCGTCCCCGACCGCCACTCATAAGGAAGACAATCAAATAACACCTCATGTTCTAAATTTGTTACATAATGTTTACCATATGTGCATGCTACGGGACTTGCAAACTTCAACAAAAGTATTTCTCAAATTCACAACTACTCAACTAGCACAACTTTAATATCACTATCTCCATATCTCAAAACAATCATCAAGTATCAAACTTCTCTTAGTATTCAATGCACTTATATGAAAGTTTTTCATTATCTCAAAAGCAAATTACCATGCTGTTCTAAAGGACTCTCAAAATAATATAAGTCAAGCATGAGAGATCAATTATTTCTACAAAGTAAAATCACCGCCGTGCTCTAAAAGATATAAGTGAAGCACTAGAGCAAAAACTATATAGCTCGAAAGATATAAGTGAAGCACATAGAGTATTCTAATAAATTCCAATTCATGTGTGTCTCTCTCAAAAGGTGCGTACAGCAAGGATGATTGTGGTAAACTAAAAAGCAAATACTCAAATCATACAAGATGCTCCAAGCAAAACACATATCATGTGGCAAATAAAAATATAGCTCCAAGTAAAGTTACCGATAGACGAAGACGAAAGAGGGGATGCCTTCTGGGGCATACCCAAGCTTAGGCTTTTTGGTGTCCTTGTATTTTACCTTGGGGTTCCTTGGGAATCCCCAAGATTAGGCTCTTGCACTCCTTGTTCCATAATCCATCAAATCTTTACCCAAAACTTGAAAACTTCACAACACAAAACTTAACAGAAAATCTCGTGAGTTCCGTTAGCGAAAGAAAACAAAACACCACTTCAAGGTACTGTAATGAACTCATTCTTTATTTATGTTGGTGTTAAACCTACTGTATTCCAACTTCTCTATGGTTTATAAACTCCATTATTAGCCATAGATTCATCAAAATAAGCAAACAACACACGAAAAACAGAATCTGTCAAAAACAAAACAGTCTGTAGTAATCTGTAACTAACGCAAACTTCTGGAACCCCAAAAATTCTAAAATAAATTGCCGTACGTGATAAATTTACCTATTAATCATCTGCAAAAATAATTAACTAAATAGCACTCTCCAATAAAAAATGGCAGCAATTCTCGTGAGCGCTAAAGTTTCTATTTTTTACAGCAAGATCAAATAGACTTTCCCCAAGTCTTCCCAACGGTTCTACTTGGCACAAACACTAATTAAAAACAAAAACACAAACAAAACAGAGGCTAGATAAATTATTTATTACTAAACAGGAACAAGAAGCGAGGAACAAAAATAAAATTGGGTTTTGATAACCCACAAGTATAGGGGATCGCAACAGTTTTCGCGGGTAGAGTATTCAACCCAAATTTATTGATTCGACACAAGGGGAGCCAAAGAATATTCTCAAGTATTAGCAGCTGAGTTGTCAATTAAACCACACCTGGAAACTTAATATCTACAGCAAAGTGTTTAGTAGCAAAGTAATATGATAGTAGTGGTAATGGTAGCAAAATGTATCAGTAGTAAAAGTAATGTTTTTGGTATTTTGTGATGATGATAGCAATAGCAACAGAAAAGTAAATAAGCGGAGAACAATATATGGAAAGCTCGTAGGCAATGGATCGGTGATGGAGAATTATGCCGGATGTGGTTCATCATGTAACAATCAAAACCTAGGGTGACACAGAATTAGCTCCAGATTATTGATATAATGTAGGCATGTATTCCGAATATAGTCATACGTGCTTATGGAAAAGAACTTGCATGGCATCTTTTGTCCTACCCTCCTACAGCAGCGCGGTCCTTACGGAAACTAAGGGATATTAAGGCCTCCTTTTAACAGAGAACCGGAATAAAGCAATAACACATAGTGAATACATGAACTCGTCAAACTACGGTCATAACCGGTAAGTATCCCGATTATTGTCACTTCGGGGTTAACGGATCATAACACATAATATGTGACTATAGACTTGCAAGATAGGATCAAGAACACTCATATATTGATGAAAACATAATAGGTTCAGATCTGTAATCATGGCACTCGGGCCCTAGTGACAAGCATTAAGCATAGCAAAGTCATAGCAACAACAATCTCAGAACATAGTGGATACTAGGGATCAAACCCTAACAAAACTAATTCGATTACATGATAAATCCCATCCAACCCATCACCGTCCACCAAGCCTACGATGGAATTACTCACGCACGGTGGCGAGCATGATAAATTGGTGATGGAGGATGGTTGATGATGACGATGGCGACAGATTCCCCTCTCCGGAGCCCCGAACAGACTCCAGATCAGCCCTCCCGAGAGGTTTTAGGGCTTGGCGACGGCTTCGTATCGTAAAACGCGATGATTTCTTCTCTCTGATTTTTTTCTCCCCGAAGCACAATATATAGAGTTGGAGTTGGAGTCGGAGAGGCAACAGGGGGCCCATGAGGTAGGGGGCGCGCACTAGGGGGCATGCGCGCCCCCACCCTCGTGGAGAGGTGGTGGGCCCCCTGGCCTTCATCTTTTGCAGGTATTTTTCGTATTTTCTGAAAAGTTGCTCCATGAAGTTTCAGGTCATTTCGAGAACGTTTGTTTCTGCACGTAAATAACACCATGGTAATTCTGCTGAAAACAATGTCAGTCCGGGTTAGTTCCATTCAAATCATGCAAGTTAGAGTCCAAAACAAGGGCAAAAGTGTTTGGAAAAGTAGATACGATGGAGACGTATCAACTCCCCCAAGCTTAAACCTTTGCTTGTGCTCAAGCAGTTTAGTTGACGAACTGAAAGTGATAAAGAAAAACTTTTACAAACTCTGTTTGCTCTTGTTGTTGTAAATATGTAAAGCCAGCATTCAAGTTTTGAGCAAAGATTATAACTAACCACATTCGCAATAACACTTAGGTTTAAATTTACTCATATCAATGGCATAATCAACTAGCGAGCAATAATAATAAATCTCGGATGACAACACTTTCTCAAAACAATCATAAAATGATATAACAAGATGGTATCTCACTAGCCCTTTCTGAGACCACAAAACATAAATGCAGAGAACCTTTAAAGACCAAGGACTGACTAGACATTGTAATTCATGGTAAAAGAGATCCAGTCAAGTGATACTCAATGTAAACTAACAGTAATGAATGCAAATGACAGCGGTGCTCTCCAACTGGTGCTTTTTAATAAGAGGATAATGACTCAGCATAAAAGTAAATAGATAGGCCCTTCGTAGAGGGAAGCAGGGATTTATAGAGGTGCCAGAGCTCGGTTTTGAAACAGAGGTGAATAATATTTTGAGCGGTATACTTTCATTGTCAACATAACAACCAAGAGATGGCGATATCTTCCATGCTACACACATTATAGGCGGTTCCCAAACATAATGGTAAAGTTTATACTCCCCCTTCCACCAACAATCATCTATCCATGGCTTGCTCGAAACAACGAGTGCCTCCAACTAACAAGAGTCCCAGGTGGAGTTTTGTTTGCAATTATTTTGATTTAGTTTGCATAAAGCATGGGACTGGGCATTCCGGTGACCAGCCATTTATCTCATGAGTGAGGAGCGGAGTCCACTCCTCTTGAGAATAACCTGCCTAACATGGAAGATACAGACAACCCTAGTTGATATATGAGCTATTAGAGCATACAAAACAGGATATTTATTTGAAGGTTTAGAGTTTGGCACATACAAATTTACTTGGAACGGCAGGTAGATACCGTATATAGGTAGGTATAGTGGACTCATGTGGAATAACTTTGGGGTTTAAGGAGTTTGGATGCACAAGCAGTATTCCCGCTTAGTACAACTGAAGGCTAGCAAAAGACTGGGAAGCGACTAGCTAGAGAGCGACAATAGTCGTGAACATGCATTAAAATTAATCAACACCGAATGCAAGCATGAGTAGGATATAATCCACCATGAACATAAATATCGTGAAGGCTATGTTGATTTTGTTTCAACTAGATGCGTGAACATGCGCCAAGTCAAGTCACTTAAATCATTCAGAGGAGGTTACCACCCTATCATACCACATCATAACTATCTCAATAGCATGTTGGCACGCAAGGTAAACCATTATAACTCATAGCTAATCAAGCATGGAACAAGAAACTATGATCTCTAATTGTCATTGCAAACATGTTTATCCATAATAGGCTGAATCAGGAACGATGAACTAATCATATTTACAAAATCAAAAGAGGTCGAGTTCATACCAGCTTTTCTCATCTCAGTGAGTTCATCATATATCGTCATAATTGCCTTTCACTTGCACGACCGAACGATGTGAATAATAATAATAGTGCACATGCATTGGACTAAGTTGGAATCTGCAGGCGTTCAATAAACATGAGAAGACAAGGCAATATGGGCTCTTTTGTCAGATAAACAATAATGCATATAAGAGCCACTTCAAGAATTTAATTATGATCTTCTCCTATCGACCCCCAAAGAAAAGAAAAGAAATAAAACTATTTACACGGGAAAGCTCCCAACAAGCAAAAGAAGAACAGGAAATCTTTTTGGGTTTTCTTTTTAATTACTACTACAAGCATGAAAATTAAACTGATTAAAAGCTACAACTAATTTTTTTTGGTTTTTCTTAAGGTTTATTAAACACACAAGAAGAAAGCATAAAAGGGAAATAAACTAGCATGGATGATACAACGAAAAAGTATGAGCACCGACATCTAGCAATGAGTGTGTGAACATAAATGTAATGTCGGTGGGAAATATATACTCCCCCAAGCTTAGGCTTTTGGCCTAAGTTGGTCTATGGCCATGGCTGGACTGGCGGATATC
Organism: Triticum aestivum; assembly: GCF_018294505.1. NCBI lineage: Eukaryota > Viridiplantae > Streptophyta > Magnoliopsida > Poales > Poaceae > Triticum > Triticum aestivum. The sequence goes on from NC_057797.1 coordinate 143,247,889, forward strand.
CATAATAATAGTTGGGGTCATACTGAGAAGAAGAAGAGGAAGACTCTGATTACCACTGGCTGCCAATCATCTCCGGATCCCACTGGTAATTAGACTGTCGTGAAGGATCAACCTATGGTTCCGGCTTTGGCTCCATGGCTGGTGCAGGGTTCCGGTAGGCGTGAATAGCCTTCAATGGAACAAGATACTGGCCTACAGATAAATCAAACAAAGAAGGAGCAGGCATGGTGATAGTCTCAGGATGATGTTTATTAAAGAACAATTGATATTTAAGCTCTCCTTCCCTATTCTTAACAATAAAATCATGTGCCACCATACTTTTATAATCTAGATAAACACGAGGTAGCACTTTTGCTTCCTTCTCATAATGCCTAATAGGTATGTTAAAATGTGCAGCTAGGCGTGAAGCATAGATGCCTCCAAAGATGGGCCCCTTTGTATGTTCAGACTTAACTGTTTGTCAATAATGCCGCCCATACTAATAGAGTTATCACCATATAAACCGTGGAGCAAAATAATAAAATCACGGATACTAAAGTTTCCACAGTTTCCGTGACCAATTAAGCAACGACTAGCAAATAATGCAAAATAACGTAAAACAGGAAAATGTATGCTAGTGATTCATGCATCGGAAACCTTCCTTGTTTCCCCTACAGTGATAGTATCAATAAAGCCCTCCACATCATCGTAATGTGGTTCTTCTGTCTTGCCCTCAAAAGGGACTAAACAAATCCAACAAAAATCATAAAGTGACATCTCCTTATGCTCATCATATAAATAAAACTCCACCGTAGGTGGTGAGCTCCTAGAATGGAAATGAAAGTTTTGCACAAAGATATTTGTGAGTAAGAGATACTGATTGCATTGGTTGTGGAGGAAGGCGGTAAGGCCCGCATTCTTAGCCAATTCATGAAAATCTTCATAAATCCCGGCTGCTCTCAAGAAATCCTCGGAACGCCACTCACACGCCCAAACCTCCATGGTGCGCGGCAGATTATACTTAGGCTTCGGTGCCTTTTCCTTCGAGCTTTGGCTCGATGAGCCCCTCAAAAGTCTCCTCATCATTTTCTGAAAAATTCTGAAATTTTTAGTAACTTCAAAATAAAAGTAAACCAAACTCAATAATATTGATAACAACTACTCCTACAAGTGCCTAGAGCCTATATCATGCATCAAAACTACTTGGAACCATATAAATTTGACATGCAAGCTCAAGAACAGGGTCACCTACGCAGCAAAAATTTGCAATGAATAAAGCACTAGAACAAAAAACTAATTGGACCAATGGAGGAGTCACATACCAAGGAACAATCTCCCCAAGCAGTTTTGTGAAAGGTGCTTTGAGCAAGGAGATCGAAAATGGCAGCAAGATGAGCTAGAACTCGTGCTTGAGCTGGATATTCGTGTTTCTGGGAGGAAGAAGAAGTGTCTGGGTGCAGGAATAAGTGGATGATATGTCCATTTTGCATCATGCTTTTGTATCGATATTTATTGCATTATGGGATGTTATTTCACATTATGTCACAATACTTATGGCTATTCTCTCTTATTTTACAAGGTTTACATAAGGAGGGAGAATGCCGGCAGCTGGAATTCTGGGCTGGAAAAGGAGCAAATATTAGAGACCTATTCTGCACAACTCCAAAAGTCCTGAAACTCCACGGAATACCTTATAATAAATAATGAAAAATCCTCTCCAAAGATGAAGATCAGGGGGCCCACACCCTTCCCATGAGGGTGGGGGGCGCCCCCCCTAGGGCATGCCCCTACCTCGTGGGCCCCCTGGTGGCTCTCCGATGACCATCTTCTCCTATATGAAGTCTTTCGTCGAGAAAAAAATAAGAAGCAACATTTCGAGACGAAACTCTGCCGCCACGAGGCGGAACCTTGGCGGATCCAATCTAGAGCTCCGGCAGAGCTGTTCTGCCCGGGGAACTTCCCTCCCAGAGGGGGAAATCATCGCCCTCGTCATCACCAACGCTCCTCTCATCGGGAGAGGGCAATCTCCATCAACATCTTCATCAGCACCACCTCATCTCAAAACCCTAGTTCATCTCTTGTATCCAATTCTTGTCTCCAAGTCTGGGATTGGTGCTAGTAGGTTGCTAGTAGTGTTAATTACTCCTTGTAGTTGATGCTAGTTGGTTTAATTGGTGGAAGATCATATGTTCAGATCCTTTATGCATATTATTACCCCTCTGATTATGAACATGAATATGCTTTGTGAGTAGTTATGTTTGTTCCCGAGGACAAGGGAGAAGTCTTGCTATTAGTAGTCATGTGAATTTGGTATTCGTTCGATATTTTGATGAGATGCATGTTGTCTAGCCTCTAGTGGTGTTATGTGAACGTCGACTACATAACACTTCACCATTATTTGGGCCTAGAGGAAGGCATTGGGAAGTAATAAGTAGATGATGGATTGCTAGAGTGACAGAATCTTAAACCCTAGTTTATGCGTTGCTTCGTAAGGGGCTGATTTGGATCCATATGTTTCATGCTACGATTAGGTTTACCTTAATACTTTTGTTGTAGTTGCGGATGCTTGCAATAGAGGTTAATCATAAGTGGGATGCTTGTTCAAGTAAGAATAGCACCCAAGCACCAGTCCACCCACATGTCAAATTATCAAAGTACCAAACGCGAATCATATGAACGTGATGAAAACTAGCTTGACGATATTCCCATGTGTCCCCGGGAGCGCCTTCCCTTATATAAGAGTTTGTCCAGGCTTGTCCTTTGCTACCAAAAGGATTGGGAAACCTTGCTGCACTTTATTTACTTTTTTTACTTGTTGCTCGTTACAAATTATCTCATCACAAAACTATCTGTTACCACTTATTTCAGTACTTGCAGAGAATACCTTGCTGAAAACCGCTTATCATTTCCTTCTGTTCCTCATTGGGTTCGACACTCTTACTTATCGAAAGGACTACGATAGATCCCCTATACTTTTGGGTCATCAAGACTCTTTTCTAGCGCCGTTGCCGGGGAGTGAAGCGCCTTTGGTAGGTGGAATTTGGTAAGGAAAAATTTATATAGTGTGCTGAAATTTACTGTCACTTGTTACTATGGAAAGTAATCCTTTGAGGGGCTTGTTCGCGGTATCTTCACCCCAACTAGTAGAGCAAAGAGTTTCTCCTCAACCCACTTAACCTATAGAAAATGAATACGAAAATGAAATTCCTTATGAGTATCCTTTGGGTATGATAGAAAAACTGCTAGCTAATCCTTTTACAGGAGATGGAACAAAGCATCCTGATGAACACCTAATATATGTGGATGAAGTTTGTGGATTATTTAAGCTTGCAGGTATACCCGATGATGTTGCTAAAAAGAAAGTCTTCCCTTTATCTTTGAAGGGAGATGCATTGATATGGTATAGTCTATGTGATGATACCAGATCATGGAACTATAGAAGATTGAAATTGGAATTTCATCAAAAGTATTACCCTATGCATCTTGTTCATCGTGATCGCAATTATATATATAATTTTTGGCCTCGCGAAGGAGAAAGCATCGCTCAAGCTTGGGGGAGGCTTAAATCAATGTTATATTCATGCCCCAATCATGAGCTCTCAAGAGAAATGATTATTCAAAAATTTTATGCTCGGCTTTCTAAAAATAATCGCACCATGCTCGATACTTCTTATGCTGGCTCTTTTATGATGAAGACTATTGGATTTAGATGGGATTTATTGGATAGAATTAAACGCAACTCTGAATATTGGGACCTCGACAAAGGTAAGGAGTTAGGTATGACACCTAAGTTTGATTGTGTTAAATCTTTTATGGATACCGATATTTTCCGTAAGTTTAGCACTAAATATGGACTTGATTCTGAGATAGTAGCTTCTTTCTGTGAATCTTTTGCTACTTATGTTGATCTCCCTAAGGAGAAGTGGTTTAAATATCATCCTCCCATAGAAATAAAAGTAGCTGCACCTATTAAAGTTGAAGAAAAGACTATTACTTATAATGATCCTATTGTTCCTACTTCTTATGTTGAGAAACCACCTTTCCCTGTTAGGATAAAGGATCATGCTAAAGCTTCAACTGTGGTTCGTAAAAGCAATATTAAAACATATAAACCTCCTGAGCAAGTTAAAGTAGAACCAAATGTTGCTATTGTTAAAGATCTCTTGTCTGATAATATTGATGGGCATGTTATTCAGTTCTGCGGTGAAACTGCTAGAATTGCTAAACCTTGTGCTAAAGATAAAAATAGACCTGTGGTAGGTGTGCCTGTTATTTCTGTTAAAATAGGAGATAATTGTTATCATGGCTTATGTGATATGGGTGCTAGTGCTAGTGCAATACCTATTGAATTATACAACGAAATTATGCATGACATTGCACCTATTGAGTTAGAAGATATTGATGTTACTATTAAACTTGCTAATAGAGATATTATTTCACCAATGGGAATTGTTAGAGATGTTGAAGTCTTGTGTGGGAAAACTAGATATACTGCTGATTTTCTTGTTCTTGGTTCCCCACAAGATAGCTTTTGTCCCATTATATTTGGTAGACCCTTCTTAAATACTGTTAATGCTACCATAGATTGCACAAGGGATGTTGTTACTCTCGACTTAGATGATATGACTCATGAATTTAATTTCTCTAAATTTAGTAAACAACACTGTGAAGAATAATTTCCTAGTAAGGATGAAATTATTGGTCTTGCTTCTATTGCCGTACCTCCCAGTGATCCTTTAGAACAATATTTGCTAGACCATGAGAATGATATGTTTATGAATGAAAGAAGGGAAATAGATGAAGTATTCTTTAAATAGGAACCTATGCTGAAACACAATTTGCCTGTTGAAATCCTAGGGGACCCCCCTCCACCTAAGGGTGATCCCGTGTTTGAGCTTAAACCATTGCCTGATAATCTTAAATATGCTTATCTTGATGAAAAGAAGATATATCCTGTTATTATTAGTGCTAACCTTTCAGAGCATGAAGAAGAAAGATTATTGAAAACTCTGAAGAAGCACCATGCTACTATTGGATATACTCTTGATGATCTTAAGGGCATTAGTCCCACTCTATGTCAACATAAAATAAATTTGGAAGCAGATGCCAAACCAGTTTGTGATCCTCAACGACGTCTGAATCCTAAAATGAAAGAAGTGGGAAGAAAAGAAATACTAAAGCTTCTGGAGGCAGGTATAATTTATCCCGTTACTGATAGTCAGTGGGTAAGTCATGTTCATTGTGTCCCTAAGAAGGGAGGTATTACTGTTGTTCCTAATGATAAATATGAATTGATTCCACAAATAATTATTACAAGTTATAGGATGGTAATTGATTTCCGCAAATTAAATAAAGCTACTAAGAAAGATTGTTACCCCTTACCTTTTATCAATCAAATGCTAGAAAGATTATGCAAACATACACATTACTGCTTTCTAGATGGTTATTCTGGTTTCTCTCAAATACCTGTGTCGGCTAAAGATCAATCAAAGACTACTTTTACATGCCCTTTTGGTACTTTTGCTTATAGACGTATGCCTTTTGGTTTATGTAATGCACCCGCTACCTTTCAAAGATGCATGATGGCTATATTCTCTGACTTCTGTGAAAAGATTTGTGAGGTTTTCATGGACGACTTTTCCATCTATGGATCTTCTTTTGATGATTGCTTGAGCAATCTTGATCGAGTTTTGCAGAGATGTGAAGAAACTAATTATCTTGTCTTGAATTGGGAAAAGTGCCACTTTATGGTTAATGAAGGTATTGTCTTGGGGCATAAAGTTTCCGAAAGAGGTATTGAAGTTGATAAAGCCAAGGTTGATGCTATTGAAAAGATGCCATGTCCCAAGGACATCAAAGGTATAAGAAGTTTCCTTGGTCATGCCGGATTTTATAGGAGGTTCATTAAGGACTTTTCAAAAATTTCTCGGCCTCTGACTAATTTATTACAAAAAGATATACCATTTGTCTTTGATGATGATTGTGTAGAAGCATTTGAAATACTTAAGAAAGCATTAGTCTCTGCACCTATTGTTCAGCCACCTGATTGGAATTTACCATTTGAAATTATGTGTGATGCTAGCGATTATGATGTAGGTGCTGTTCTAGGGCAAAGAGTTGATAAGAAATTAAATGTTATCCATTATGCTAGTAAGACTCTAGACAATGCTCAAAGAAATTATGCTAGTACTGAAAAAGAACTTTTAGCAGTTGTATTTGCTTGTGATAAGTTCAGACCTTATATTGTTGATTCTAAAGTAACTATCCACACTGATCATGCTGCTATTAAATATCGTATGGAGAAGAAAGATGCTAAACCTAGACTTATTAGATGGGTTCTTTTGCTACAAGAATTTGATTTGCATATTGTTGATAGAAAAGGTGCTGAGAACCCCGTTGCAGACAACTTCTCTAGGTTAGAGAATGTTCTTGATGACCCACTACCTATTGATGATAGCTTTCCTGATGAATAATTAAATGTCATAAGTACTTCTCGTAGTACCCCTTGGTATGCTGATTATGCTAATTACATAGTTGCTAAATTTATACCACCTAGCTTCACATACCAACAAAAGAAAAAGTTCTTCTATGATTTGAGACATTACTTTTGGGATGACCCACATCTTTATAAAGAAGCAGTAGATGGTGTTATTAGACATTGTGTACCTGAGCATGGACAGGAACAGATCCTACGCAAGTGCCACTCCGAAACTTATGGAGGACACCACGCGGGAGATTGAACTACACATAAGGTATTGCAATCCGGTTTTAATTGGCCTACTCTCTTCAAGGATGCCCGTAAGTTTGTCCTATCTTGTGATGAATGTCAAAGAATTGGTAATATTAGTAGACGTCAAGAAATGCCTATGAATTATTCACTTGTTATTGAACCATTTGATGTTTGGGGCTTTGATTATATGTGAACTTTTCCTGCCTCTAATGGATATACACATATTTTAGTTGCTATTGATTACGTTACTAAGTGGGTATAAGCTATTCCAACTAGTAGTGCTGATCATAACACTTCTATTAAAATGCTTAAAGAAGTTATTTTTCCGAGGTTTGGAGTCCCTAGATATTTAATGATTGATGGTGGTTCACATTTTACTCATGGTGCTTTCCGTAAAATGCTTGCTAAATATGACGTCAATCATAGAATTGCATCTCCATATCACCCACAGTCTAGTGGTCAAGTAGAATTGAGTAATAGAGAACTCAAATTAATTTTGCAAAAGACTGTCAATAGATCTAGAAAGAATTGGTCCAAGAAACTTGATGATGCATTATGGGCCTATAGAACTGCATATAAAAATCCTATGGGTATGTCTCCGTATAAAATGGTATATGGAAAAGCATGTCACTTACCTCTCGAACTAGAACATAAGGCTTATTGGGCTATTAAAGAGCTCAATTATGATTTCAAACTTGCCGGTGAAAAGAGGTTATTTGGTATTAGCTCACTTGATGAATGGAGAACCCAAGCTTATGAAAATGCTAGGTTGTTTAAAGAAAAGGTTAAAAGATGGCATGGCAAAAGGATACAAAAGCGTGAGTTTAATGTAGGTGATTATGTATTGCTATACAACTCTTGTTTAAGATTTTTTGCAGGGAAACTTCTCTCTAAATGGGAAGGCCCTTACATTATCGAGGAGGTCCATCGTTCTGGTGCCATAAAAATCAACAACTTCGAAGGCACAAATCCGAAGGTGGTAAACGGTCAAAGAATTAAACACTATATCTCAGGTAATCCCATAAATGTTGAAACCAATATTATAGAAACCGTAACCCCGGAGGAATACATAAGGGACACTTTCTAGAATGTTTCAGACTCCGAAAAGGAATAGGTATGTGGTACGGTAAGTAAACCGACTCCAAAACAATTTTTAAGGCAATATTTCTCCGTTTTGGAATATTTAGAAAAATAGAAAATTAACTAGCAGTCCGGGAAGGACACGAGGGCCCCAGGAGGGTGGAGGGCGCGCCCTACCCCCCTGGGCGCGCCCCCTACCTCGTGAGCTCCTCATGTGCCTTCCGGACTCTGTTTTCTTGCACGATATGTATTTTGGTCGGTAAAAATTCACTATATATTCTCCTGAAGGTTTTGACTCCCGTATCACGCAATTATTCTCTGTTCTTGTTTCGAGCTATTTTTTTGACAGATCTAGATTATCATGACGTCCCCAAGTGCTTCCAAGGACAAGTTCTTCGAGAAGGTCATCAACCCTTACCTCGCGGAGGTGCTGCGACACCCTCAAACCATTGAGATGCGTGATGGGTTGCTGCACATCCGCGATGCTGAGGGACCAAAGAGAACCGGAAGCGTGGAGATGAGGCTCGAAGCAATGGAGCAACAAGTTTTCAAGTGCCAGGGGATGGTGGAGCATGGAATCAACGCTAGGCACACGATGCTAGCGGAGTTCACTAACAACTACAAGCCAGATGCCAAGAACACCGAGGAGGCCATCTTCAAGCTATATGAGAAGATCGAGCACCTCCAAGCCCAAATCTATGACCTGCAAAACCAAAACTGTGAGTATGAATATAGATTCAAAAGAATGCGTTTGGCCGCAGATTCGAGGATTTCGGAGACTCGATCATCCTTCTATGATGGTGAACCTATGCCTTGGAAGATGGATGACAAGCCTGCATCATCAACAACACCTCCACCTTCTTCACCAACCAAGGAGATATAATAACATGGGTATGGGCACTCCCCTTGGCAACCGCCAAGCTTGGGGGAGTGCCCCGGTATCATATCACCATCACTTTTATCTTTACCGTTTTCCTTAGTTTGATCCTATTAGTAGTATTTTGATCTAGTAGAATAAAGTTTATGGCATGATCTAGTTTTAAGTTTTGCTTTATGATCTCTCTATGTAATCGAGTCCGTGAGCTATATAATAAAGATTAGTGTTGAGTCAAGGGCTTGATTTTCTTGCTATGATCTTGGGTGAATAAAAAAATAAGAAGAAACAAAAGTTCATATTGATCTTATTGACAATAATGACTTCACATAGAAAGAGTGTGATGATTAAAAGTTGTTGGGAGTTGGCAGACATAGATTTGGTCATCATTGCAATTAATAGGAAGTAATAAGGAAAGAGAGGTTTCACATATAAATATACTATTATTGAAATCTTTTATGATTGGGAGCACTCATAAAAATATGACATGCTAAAGAGTTGATGTTGGACAAGGAAGACAACGTAATGGGTTATGTTTTCTTATATCTGAGATAAAGTATGTTGTCATGGATCATCCAACATGTTGAGCTTGCCTTTCCCCCTCATGCTAGCCAAATTCTCAGCACCAAGTAGAGATACTACTTGTGCTTCCAAATACCCTTAAACCAGTTTTGCCATGAGAGTCCACCATATCTACATATGGATTGAGTAAGATCCTTCAAGTAAGTTGTCATCGGTGCAAAGCAATAAAAATTGCTCTAAATATGTATGATTAGTGTGGGAGAAATAAGCTTTATACGATCTTGTGATGTGGAAGTAATAAAAGCGACGGACTGCATAATAAAGGTTCATATCACAAGGGGCAATATAAAGTGACGTTCTTTCGCATTAAGATTTTGTGCATCCAACCATAAAAGCGCATGGCAACCTCTGCTTCCCTCTGCGAAGGGCCTATCTTTTATTATTATCTTGTACCTTATGCAAGAGTCATGGTGATCTTCACCTTTCCTTTTTACATTTTATCCTTTGGCCAGCACAATGTGTTGGAAAGATCCTGATAGATATATCAAGTTGGATGTAGGGGGGCATGAGTTATTATTGTTGACATTACCCTTGAGGTAAAAGGTTGTGGGGCAAAACTATAAGCCCCTATTTTTCTCTGTGTCTGATTAAAACCCCGTAACCACAAGTATTGTGCGAGTGTTAGCAATTATGAAGGACTAGATGATAGTTGAGTATGTGGACTTGCTTTTTAGCTCTGAAATAGACTCTTTCTTATGTTATGATAAATTGCAATTGCTTCAATGACTGAGGTTATAGTTTGTTGGTTCTCAATAAGGTTTCGGATTCATACTTTTGCATTGTGAATAGATCATCACATGAACATAAGTAATCATATGACGATACCTATGTATGTTGCTATTATGAGAATAATCATGATGCCCTCATGTCCGTATTTTATTTTTATCGACGCCTCTACCTCTAAACATGGGTACATATTTATTGTTATCGGCTTTTGCTTAAGGACAAGCGAGGTCTAAGCTTGGGGGAGTTGATACGTCCATTTTGCATCATGCTTTTATATCGATATTTATTGCATTATGGGCTGTTATTTCACATTATGTCACAATACTTATGGCTATTCTCTCCTATTTTACAAGGTTTACATAAGGAGGCAGAATTCCGGCAGCTGGAATTCCAGGCTGGAAAGGGAAAATTGTAGAGAAAAAGCTTTGCTATTGGCTTGCCAGTTTCTAGGGTCACGTCCTACAGTCAACATGTGCTCTGATACCATCTTGTAGCGACCCGACCCGAATGGATCAAGTCTCTGTGCTTATGTGTCATCCCTGGATCAGTATGCTGACACACACAGTACTCGAAGGATTTATAACAGAGGTAAATCACATGTATAAAGTAACGTAAGTACTATTACCTCAATCCTTATAGCGGAAGCAACAAGGTTGTGGATTCCCATCAACACCAACGGCAAAGTTGAGTGTAGAAATCGTAACCCTAACGTATCACTTACTCGTCGTAAGACTTCCTGCAACATGAGACGTTGCAGCCCGAAAGGGGTCAGTACATTGAATGTACTGGCAAATTCACACCATAGAGAGAATAATGAACAATGGCTATCACTATATGCATATTTGGCTGGTGGAAAGCTCTATGGTTACAGTTTTGCATAAAGCCAGTTTTTTTTCCTACTGCAAAGGAATAAATTTGTTTAACTATCATGGTGGTTGTTAAACATTGAGAATGGTTGACAGCATTCTCAATCCCAATTAAAAGTACTCATTAAAACCCAACAACATTAATTAGAAGTAACATGTTGAGATTCACTCGATATTCAAGTACTAGATACTCAAGTTGTCCATAACCGGGGACACGGCTAATCATGATTAGTTTGTTACTCTGCAGAGGTTTGCGCACTTTTCCCCACAAGACTCAATCGCCTCCGTTTGGTTTCTCGCACTACATGGTGTTTGAGAAGACAGATGACCGAGACACAGTCTTTCAGAAGCGCTAGCACCTTACATGTGGGTAGACCGGTACACCTACTTCCCCTACATCTGCTAGTCTACCCGTAAGAGTTCGCACGACTTAGTCAACTATGCCAGAGCCCATAATGGCTTGTGGCTGCACACGTAAGTTTCTAGTTTGAAAGATCTTATGATCCCTTTGAGCCTGGGTGGCGGTCCGAAAAAAACAGGCAAGTCCTGATAGACATCAGGTGCCTCAATCCACCCAGATGTGTGTTTAAGTTGCCACCTTAGATAAACCATTAAAATTATCAACTCACATCTGTCATGGATATCACTCACCCAATCCACGTCTACTAGCATAGCATGGCATAATAAGCAAACGTAGAAGTAACTCCCAAAGGTTTCATAATAATACAGGTGATAGGTACTACCTCATCTACTTCCCATCCCACAGTTTAATTAGATCCTAATCATGCAATGTGAGAGGATTGATCTAATGCAATAAAACATGGGTTGTAGAAAAGGTATGATCAAAGTGTGAACTTGCCTGCAATGTTGATGAAGATGATTCGCACTCAAAACTCGTGATAGATCTACTCGTCACACTCCGGTCGATCTATCGTAAGCAAACAATAGTAACCACACAATAAGTACTCATCTAATGCACAGGGAAAAATCGAACAAGAGAACGAACCAGAAAGTTCAACTTAAGAACTCCGGTTGCAAAGAAAGAACGAGCCGAACAAACGACGAAAAACAAACGGCGGAAGAAAACAACTCGGTTCTAGCAAGTTGAATCTAGGTCAAAATTTTACTGTAGCAAAAGCTTGTTCAAGTTGATTAGATGGAACGGCGGTTTTGAGACGAAACTCCAGGCGCTTGAATCACCTGATTCCGATAAACGGGCGAGAAGATAAACTAGAACGAAGATCGGATCTGAGATCGCGATCGCGGAATAAATCTGACGAGAAGAAAAGGAAGAACGGTTATATGAACAGACGTCGTTAACCGGGAAATAATCGGTGATCACGTTCGTTGAGACGAACGGTCCGAAAGAAGAACGAAAACCAATCTAGGGTTTTCGGAAAAGAGATCGAAACGAAAAACCGATCTAGAACACCGGAACGGTTTAGCGAAAAATCGGAAAGAAAATGAATCGGTAGAGAAGAAAAGAATCGGAACGGTTTATAAGAAAAACCGAACCGAGGGAAAGAAGAGACGCGGCGCGGTACCTCCGGCGAACGGCGGCGACGGCGGCGTTGACGCAGGGCGGCGGCGGCACGGTGACGCATGGCGGCGGTGGCGGCACTAGGGCGCGGGGTTGGGCG